>NC_136620.1:35109567-35297752 GCF_933228915.1 Telmatherina bonti | reverse complement strand
TATATATATATATATATATATATATATATATATATATATATATATATATATATATATATATATATATATTAGTTCTCCCTCCCTCTCCCTTTTTATTAAAATGAAAGGGTCTCCCTCAAAAGTATTTATTTTCAGAAATAGTGTGCATGCAATCTGACAGCAAAGCAGCTTAAAAGAGCTTGCAGATGAAGCAACTGCATGCTTGTCTTATCTGCTGCTACAGCAACAGGGAACCTATATTCCAGATCCTCTAGTCTCACTTGCAGCTAGTTGGCTTTGCCAGCACACTGACAAGCTAACACTTTATGTCAACAATGACCATCCCCTTGCTCTAATGCTTTTGTGCCTGGCAATGGTTCCACAGCATTTGCAGCCTGTTGTGACAAATAGTGGTGAATATAATGCTTTTGTGAAAGTAAAATTGATCCTGCTTGCCTCGCTGTCCAGCTCCAGACACCTAGGCCTAAAGATCTCAGGCTGTATATACATGTGACACCAGTAGGGTCTCACAGCTTTGCATAAAAGGAGCACTGGAATGACAAGCATGCTGTCCAGGATGGAGGTTGTTTCATCTTGCACCATTTATGTGAATTCTTCTCATGTTCCACCCTGGCATCTCTGCTGGCTCCCCAATACTAAATAATACTGCTTATTTTTCTATATTCTCCAATCATTAATGATAAATGTAAAGATTCTTTAATAGTTATGCACAATACCGACAGCTTCATGTTAGAAGTTAAATAAAGGTTTAATACAAAATGCTCCTTTATATGAATAAAAAAGGTCTAAACTGTATCTTATGAAAGCATTTAGCCCACATGAATTTGGCTGCAACAGATCCACCACAGGACTCCTGTTGTGAAGGTTGTGCCTGTTGTCACTCATTGCTGTTGCAGCAGGTTAATTTAAGTTTTGTTTCATATTGTTTTTGATTGAAAATTTGTTCTATGTGTATCTGTATTTGATTGAACAATGAAAGACAATAAGCAGAATGCTGATCAAGCATGTGTTTTTAACCAGACAAGGTCCTGATTGTCCCATACATGCACTCAGTGGGTGATTCGTGATGTAAAACGCTGACATAAAAATAAGTTATATTCTATTTTTCTTTATCAGTGTATCAAATAATTTGTAAATTTCAGTCACCACACATACCATTGCTCACCTTAGCCAAGCCCTCTTGACAAATAATATATATATATATATATATATATATATATATATATATATATATATATATATATATATATACATATATATATATATATATATATATATATATATATATATATATATATATATATATATACATATATATATACATACATATATATATACATATATATATATATATATATATATATATATATATACATACATATATATATACATATATATATATATATATATATATATATATATATATATATATATATATATATATATATATATATATATATACTATTGACAAAAAGTTAGGGATATTCAGCTTTTGGGTGAAATTTCACAACAAGCCTAAAATGCATTCAAACCTGTACAGGTGAACTTAATGTGATCTTCTCTAAGCTTTTAAATGCACATGTCCAACTGTTAAATGTTTCAATAAATTTTGCACAAGTTGCTGTTCTCTAACAAGGAGCTTAACGGCAAAAATCACGGCAGGTGTGTGATCTTTGAATTGACCAATAAATGTCCTGGTTCAATTAGAGCTGGTGTTTTAAAACAGTTGTCCTCATCATGCTGTTCACATTTTGACATCATGAGACCAAGACGACACCTAACAATGGAACAACAGTCCCTTGCCATTGTAATGCTTCAAACAGGACGTTCTCAGACAGAAGTGGCCACTGAGCTTGGAGTGTCACAGAGTGTCATCAGCAGGTTGCAACAGAGATATCGAGAGACTGAAGAGTCACAGAAAGGCCTAGAAGTGGACGTCCTTTGGCCACATCCCGTGCTGATGACCGCTACATTGTGAACACTGCCCTGAGAAACCGGATGATGAATGCCACTCAACTCCAGGCACGTTTAAGAGAGGTGAGAGGCACCCAAGTGTCATGTCAGACCATTCGAAACCGTTTCCATCAGCGTGGTCTGCGTGCTAGACGACCTGCACGGGTACCTGACCACACCACCAGGCACAGGCATCATCGTCTTGCATGGGCCAGGGAGCATTTACGCTGGACGAGGAACCAGTGGGCCTCAGTGCTGTTCTCTGATGAAAGTCGATTCACACTGAGCAGAAATGATGGCCGGCAACGATGTTGGAGACGTCAGGGAGAGCGCTATGCATCAGCCACTGTTGTCACCAGGCCAGCTTTGGTGGTGGCGGTGTTTACAGTGTGGGCAGGGGTGTCCACTTGGTACAGAACTGCCCTACACTTTGTGAATGGTACAGTGACAAGCCCATACTACCTGAATAACATCATTAATCCAGTGATTGTGCCCCTACATGAACAGCACAGGCCTAATTTCATCTTCATGGACGACAATGCTCCTGCTCATCGAGGCCGCATCATCAGGGAACAGCTGTTGGAGACTGGTGGACCTCAAATGGAATGGCCTGCACTCTCTCCAGACCTGAATCCCATTGAAAACCTGTGGGATCAGCTGAGCCGTCGTGTAGAGGCTCGAAACCCTGTACCCCAGAACCCTCAATGACCTGAGGGCTGCCCTTCAAGAAGAGGTGGGATGCCATGCCTCAGCAGGCAATGAGTTGCCTTGTGAACAGCATGAGACGTCGTTGTCAAGCTGTAATTGATGCTCAAGGGCACATGACGAGATATTGAGACGTTCAAATTTGTTGTTGTGGTGTAACTACCATTGTTGTTACCTTTTGTGTTGAATGAATTTTTTGAGATGAGGAAATCAGTAGTGCATCCTTCAGTGGTTAGCACTGTGGCCTCACAGCAAGGAGGTTACTGGTTCGATCCTTGGCTGGTTTGGTCAGTGGCCTTTCTGTGTGGAGTTTGCATGTTCTCCCCGTGGGTTCTCTCCGGGTACTCCGGCTTCCTCCCACCATCCAAACACATGCATGATAGGTTAATTGGTCACTCTAAATTGCCCCTAGGAATGAGTGTGAGCGTGAGTGATTGTTCGTCTCTCTGTGTGGCCCTGCGATGGACTGGCGAGCTGTCCAGGGTGTACCCTGCCTGTCGCCCAAAGCCGGCTGGGATAGGCTCCAGCTTCCCCACAACCCTGAATTGGAATACGTGGTTTGGAAAATGAATGAATGAATGAATGAATGAATGAATGAAATCAGTAGTGCATCCTTCTACTTAAATGTCTTACTTTTATGATATTATATCACTGTAGCATGAACATATTGCAGGGACAGTGTCCTTCATAGGCCACTGACTGTGCTTGGGGTTCTTGAGTTATTGTGAACATAATTCTAATATTACATGGTAAATTATGTAAGAGTCCACAACAATATATGTTGTAATTCCTTCAAAGGACACACATCAACTCGAGTCAAATTAAAGGAATAATTTCTTTTTAAGTTGGAAATGAAAAATAATGGTCGCTCCTCAATTATTTTTAGTGCAATTTTCTGCCATTGCAGTTAACACTTCAAGTTGTCTTTAGGCAAAACTAATATGTACAAAAATATATTCATTCAAATTCTGTTAAGACTTGTGATTTTTTAAATTCTATTTCTATCCTGATTAGACTGTTTATATATAAAATTGCATATTGTTATTTTTTTGTCACCACCAGCTCTTTTTTACATTTATGGATTCCTGCAAGCAAAATGTTTCCCACAGCAGTAAAGGGTTTAGCTTAAAAGATGATGCATGTCATCATCAGTTCTACAGACAGACATTTACCTCTAGTCTTTGCAAAAAGTGAATATTTTTCCATCATCTTGATGGGACAGGGTTCTTTTCAAATATTTATAAAACATGAAAAAAGTCTGTATACTGTTATTTCAGAATGGAGCCACTTAAAAAGTAATAGCCAAAACTGATACAGCCATCTGAGATGACTCCTAAGATGCTCTAACACAGAGATTCTAACAGCAAAGATTTTTATTCAATTTTTACTCAAGTGAAGATCAAGCAGAGGAAGGAGTGAAGGCTTCACAAATCATTGCAACACTAATGGAAGCCTATACCCCCCCCCCCCTTGAAATAAAAAGAAAAGAGGAAATGTCACATCGATGCTACTGAGTGTCGGAAAACTCATTTTTGTCAGAAGCAGGTTATTTCATGTTGATGACAAGAAGCCTATCAAAACCAATGCTTTTTTTTTTTTAGCTTTTTTTTTTTTAACCATTAAGCTATTTAAAAGTGGTGATTTGAACACTTTGTCAAGCAGAAAATAATCGAAAGAAAAATAATAATTTAACAAAAATCCTCCAACAAGGTCACAGCAACAGTTCAGTATGTTGAAATAAATAACCATGGATACTGAAGCAAAGTAAAATAAAAACTCTAAAGTCCCAAAGTAAAATTAAACAAAGTTAAAAACAATTTATCCAGCAAATAAACCTCAAGTTAAATACAAGTCTTTGGTTTCGTTTCCTTTTCTCAGACCTTTCATGTATATCTCGACTAAAGTAAAATTTAAAGCACTTAACTTATTTGAATACTTTATATGAACCAGCACTAGAAATTATCTAATACCAACTGTATCCACAAAATATGAAGTCCCTTTCATTCAAATTCATTAGTATTTGATACTTTGAGCAGACAAATCACATTTATTACTCCATTATTCTGGAGTTCCAGGTACACAATACAGGAGAGAGGAACTGTTTTTAGTGGCTCGCATTATCTGGCTTTATCAAGCCAGCTTTCCATTGGACATGGAGATTTTAAGTATTATTTTCATAAAAAGAATAAATACGTTTCTAAAATGTCTTCCAAAACAAGATATCAAATTACTCACCCTTTTAGTTCCACCTCCTCATGGTGGAACTCAATATCTCCACCTTGTATCACAGATCTTTTGCATCACCCAGTAGCACACCTCGTCACACCTGCTCCCCATGTGAGATCAGTGTCGACTATTTTTACCACAAGTTTTTGCCTCCAGTCAAAAGCTGCAGCCATCAAGGAAATGTGTACTCACTTGGGTGATCCATGCTGTCCCATAGAAATTTCACGTAAAAGCGGAAAAAAAACACCTAGGATTCTACTGAAAAAAAAAAGCCCATGTTGTCTTCGGTAGCTGTTTTGTGTGTTTGAATGTCCACTTGTAAGGGCTGCACTGGAGCATTGCGTTGCTGTATAATAAATTGATTATATAACAACAGCGAAGTTGAAGGAAATTTAGCCTATGGCTTATCTGAAGACAATTATGTAGGGATAAAAAAATACCTTTCTTGTGTTATCTCTGAAATTGGCTGGGAGATCCTTTTATGCCATGTGCAATCTAAAATAGACTTAGGCCAATTATTCATTATTGGCCTCTTGAGTCTTTATTTTGCCATCATGCAAGAAAGATCTCCATGGACTCTGAAGTCTTCCTCCCAGGTACTGAGTATTTTTATCACTCTCCTTAAGTGGAATTACCATAACTGAGTTTTCATTTTCTTTTTCTTTTTTTCTGTGTTCCTCACATTTTTAATTTAAGCCTCAGAAATGTAGATATTTAGGGCTACTGTTAGTTATTGTATTGTGAGGCTTTTTTCCCTCATTTATAGTGGATTAAAATTGAAATCCTGTCTTCTAAAGTATATAAGCTGCCGTCTATTGTAGGTTTTCAGCTCATTCTGCTAATCCCTGGTTGACAGCTTCCGCTTTGCAAAGACCTTGTACATGGGTCTCTCCCTTCCTCTCTCTCCTTCACAGGCTCTCGCTTACATAAAATCTACTAATTCTATTTTTTCTTTTTCTGACAAATTGTCTGTCATTTGTATTCAGGGCACAAAGCAAAACCATTTTAATGTTGAATATAAGTTAAAAACACTTGACCATAGACCATTGATATTGCACAATTACCACATCTCTTTGCTCAATGAGATTCATTGGAGAATTATATGTTGATTGAAGACCCAAATAAGAACAAGAGTGTAAAGGTCCCCAGTTTTGCTGAGTAATTATTGCAGCAATGGCGTGCCCTACTCCCTTTGCCATTCCGTCTCATGAAAAATGGATGAAACCAAGGTCATATTAGGGGACGGAGCTCACAGTATACTCCATGTAGAGAGTTGCGAGGGAGGGAGAGGGGACGTTCGCCACAATTTAAACCATGCCTGATGGAAGACATTAACCTTGACCCAAACCTCACATCATCTAATCATACCTGACTGGTCCCTCAGACTGACTCACCCTTCAGTTTTGTTTTATGGCTTGGTCACATGTGACCACATGGGCAAAACATATACTCACAATCAAAACACTTGTGACAGGAATATAAAGCATCCATGCATAAAGACTTGTATTGAGACAGAGTGTTGTTGGTAAGAATTAAAGTTAAGCATTCTATAATCTTTTTTTATTTATTTATTTATTTTTGTCACGTCTTTCATTGTTATTTAATTTCAAAATAATTTACATTTGACACATGAATGCAGTCACACTATATGAGTTCTATTCTGGTCTACAGTCATTTAGCAGACAAAGCGACTTTCATCTAAGAGTGAGAACAACACAAGCAAGAAATCAAACAGTTGAGGACATCATAGGCAAGTTCTCGTCAGACTAGATGAGTCAGACGGCTGCGAGTCCAGTTGGACACAAATGTTGTATGTAGTGCTGTAGGTAATGAAATTTCCCCCATTTTTTTGTCGGGTCCCTTTTCACATTTGTTTAACCATCATAAAAGGAGAATTTTCTTTTTTTTTTTTTTTTAAATTTGGAAACATTGAATTGATCATTTTATTTTTCATATAATTTTTGCTTTTATTGTTTTATTTGCATAACAATATTTCTTAGTTTATGTTTAGGCAATAAAAATAAATTGGATCAGTTGAAGAACACATGGTGGAATTCACTTAAACTTCGCAAGTTATATGTCAACTCTTTTTTTTACACTGCATTTTCCATCCACCTAATCATGCAGCACTTCCAGTCTTTCATAATAAAATCTTTATTATTATCACACACCATTCATTTCTTGATAGATGCATCAGGAGGCAACGCAGGGTTCACCATCTTGTTCAAGGACACTTCCACATAAAATTTTGGAAAACCAGGAATTGATCCATACATGTTCCAGTAGGTAAACAACTGCCTTTCCATATGAGCTGCAGCAGTCGTGTATAGATTCTTGTTGTGAGTCTCACATTTGTTTATTTGATCCTAAAGGGTCAAAGGTCAAAGGTTTCTGGATGGCAAAGCAAAATACATGACTACCAAGCAGAACCTTCCAGTATATGACCCGTTTCACCCCAAATGATTCACAATACTTTGCCTTTACACTTTGACCAAGACGATAAGTTGAGAACTGGTGGGCAGATTTAGGTGTTCAAAGTGTTTGTTTTAGGTTTAGGAAGAAAATGTGCCATTTCAAACTAGCAGAGAGATAATTTCTGGCTTTTTTCTCTGGCTTTATTCATAAATTTTACCATTTCTGCAACAGATGAAAAATGTGTTTAAAACCCAAAAACACCCAATGAAATACAATAATTAATACTGAACAGAGAGATGCATGGAAATGTAAAATACATGTCCATGACCACAAAACAGAGATTTTGGATTTAATATTTACAGTGGTTGTCATTTGAAGGAGTAGAGAATCCTGTCACAGCTTTACTGCATGAAATATAGATTTTGCTTAATAAGTGTCGAAACTCCCATCTTTAAAAGAAACTAATGTGATGGATGGCAAAAGAAACCTCCAAATTTACTGTGTGTGTGTGTGTGTGTGTGTGTGTGTGTGTATTCAAATGATTGAATGATTAATTTGTATACAGTTGAGTATTCACAGATTTACTGGAAACTATAAATTGTTTGTTTACACCTGCATTGTTTTATGATTAACAAGAGAAATATTAACTTGAAGTAAATGGAAACCATTACAACCAATATTTTGAATATTTACATGGTATTAATTTAATGCTTCGTGTAGCACTTGGGTAAAAATCACTCACTTGCTAAAGTGTTTAATAAGAAAACCTCACTGATGTGCTGACAGCAAAAACAGTCTCCAATACAGTTATTAATGATTACATGATATTTTGTAAAGGAATGACTAATTATAGAACTTAGTCACGCGTAATATGCAATTATTCATGAGATAGATATGAAGTGTCATAGTGACATGCTGCCTATACAGCATGCTGACATGTATCCATAAAGCTTTGCATCTGAGAGGAGTCCATGCGTAAGCTCGAGGCACAGTCACTCTTCAAACGCAGGAAAATACACACTTGGATTATCTACTCAGGTACTCCACCACAGTCAGTGTTGACAATTACAGGTCCTTGCTCGGGTGTGTAGACCATGTTTTACTGAACTCATTATTAAATATCAATACAATGCATTTATTAATGGCACGTGCACAGCACCGAGTGGAAACGGAAACTCTGCCTTTTGCGTTGATGGACCCTGTTGTCGGCATGATTTCCATTCAGCTTCAAACGGGACTCTGTAAGAGCTCAAATAAAAGCAACTGGACTTCTTTTTCTTGATTCTTAAATATATTTCACCTCTAATAGATGCCAGACTTTTTCAGTTCCAACCAGTCAGAGGGGAGCTTCAGCTGTTAAAGGAACATTCACCTTAAGGGTTGTTAAGGGTCACTTGATTTCGCTGACTCACTTGACCAAGCTGTTGATCTTTCAAGTTATTGTGACCTGTGGAAAAACGGATCCAACGTCACAAATGAACGGAATTAAACTGAAGATGGAGCGTGTGAATGGTTTGGAGAGAATCGAGGTGCTGGTGGGGAACTTTATAAGCTCATGTCTGTCTTAAGTTAACATTAATGATGATGGGAGAATGTTAAAAAGCAAGCACAAAAGAGTTTTTACTTCCACTCTGAGGCACAGCTGAAGTTTACTAATTTGAAATGTTACTGGTTAGTTTGTAAGAAATCCACTACGATTGACTCGCTAAACTAGTGTGGAATTCACAATACCTTGAAATATATAAACAAGCTACCACAAACAGAGATTTCTTTTATTTATTCATTTACTGGTAATCTATCCCCTTTAAACAAACTTTTAACAACAGAATCATTGAGATTATACTTGATCTAAAAGGTTATTTTTCTCTTCTTGTTTTTATTGAGTCTCCACTGCGAATCATTGTCAACATCAATAAAATATTTGTATTATTATTCACATGTGGTTTATGTTTGGGCCAAAAGTTACACGGTATCCCTTTAAAATCCATGTTTTTTCTATTCACCTTTCAGTACAATGTTACCAAGCTGCAATATGAAAAGAAAAGAAAAAGAGAGTCCTTCTGCTTTTGTTGCAGGCTTTGCTGTCACCGCTCAAAATTTGCTCCAAGTGGTGCACAGAATTGGATTATTTTAAATACTCACATTATTGATTCATTTATGCTCTCCATTAAGTGTGAGGAGTGGATTCACGTAGCAAGTATAGTCAGTTTAATTGAAGAAGGCGATGTAGGAGGGAGGCGACAGTTCGCTGCACAAAATAAAGCTCAGTTTTCATACCCTGGCAGACTGTGCTGTCTTAAGTCAAAACACAACCCACATTATGCAAATCTTACAAGTTTAGGAAATTACTTATGCATTGTGCAATATATGAATTATGTAACATCTGCAATGTTCACAATGGGCTCGTGTCAACTGGGAATCTTCAACAATACACAAAGCAGAAAGCTTGACTGGATGAACTCTGTGCCTTTAACACTTACAACCAGTTGGAATTTCTTGTGGCATTAATTTTTATTGCTAGTGTCCTTATTTTTTAATTTCATTGCAGTTCAGCTGCTCTCACTTGAGATTTACAGTCCAATATGGTTGTGTTTCACAATGAAAAATGACACATCAAACGTCATCACATTAGTGTAATCATGTGGTTTTGGCAACACGTGATATTTATATCTGAAACACATCAGTTTGTGACAGGCTGCAGCAAGTAAACATGGATAAGACCTCCATGCCAAATGCTAGGTAATAAAACAGTTAAGTGGACTAAAAAAGTTTTCATTTTTATGTTAAAATTTATTATATAATACTTTACAAATTAAAGGTTAGGATTTCTACTAAATATTTCCATGCTTTTACTTTGATTGGGACGACGTGGAACCCAAACATGTGCATTTATTGCATTCAGTTTTTGCAATTATTTCAATTATAATTTATATTTTAATGACATTTCACCATCTCCTTGAGGAAGCATAGTCCTTCTGCACACCTGCAGATAACTCTGCCTTTTCAACCTGGAACAGTCCTGTCATATTGAGGATCCTTGAAATCTTCATTAAACCACCAAAACCCATTGACTTAAAGTCTCTAATTATCCCTTTTCAATACAACTTAATGGAACAGTCCACATGCTTGGAAGAACACAAAGAAAAAAGCTTAATCTCTCAAGCATTTCCTGCTACTACTGAGATTTAAATTGTGAGGACATTCAGCTGGCATGTATGAAGAAAAGCATTTGACTCATAATGGCAGATTTAAGCAGGTTATTATATAGGGGAGACAACTGATTAAAATATTACTTCAGTGTTGAGATCCATCATTTAAATTAATGAAAAAAAAGTGGTTAAATGAATGAAAAAAAAAAAAGTTGGGAAAATGTTACACAAAGTCAAAATAAAAGATTCTCTTATTGTTAAAGGTTTTTGCCAATGTTTCCACTTCTCTTTAGACTGACATCCATTCATATTATGCCTGTAAAATAATAATAATAGATGCTGCAATGAAACATGGGATTTCCCACCTTCCCTCATGAAGGTGTTTCATTGTGTTCTTTACATGAGAAAGCAACTTAAGTTCACTTTAACCAGATTTGAAAGTTTTAATTATCACATTGTAACTCTGGTTGTGTGTCTGGAGTTAACAGTTGCAACATTTGTTAATCTGTGTGTTGTGATGCTGGTCTGGATTTTCTTAAACAGTTTCACAGAAGGGATGTAGAAAAGATACAAACTTTTGTTTATTTCTAAGCTCATAGCCTTGACCGTGCATGTGGTTATCTGGTTTGGAAAGATGAAATACAGCAAGACAATCATGCTGCAATGAGAATAAAAGCACACAGAATGTTATTACTGACAAGATTGCACAAAAAAACAGAGAATATGGCTAAGCTACTCATCTAAATAAATAAATGTTGTTCATCGATATATCTAGATACAAATTCTCATGTTTTTGTCTTTGAACACACCTTAAATATTCCTTTTATAGTCACCCAAACACTACTCCACGGATGCTGTGCTGAACAAAATTACTTGGCAAAATGACCAATACACAGAAACTCACTAAAACAAAATACAATAAAAATCAACTTAAAAATACCTTCAGTTAAAAGAATCAGTGTAAATTCTACAGATTAAGCAGATAAAAAAGGTGCTTGTGAAAATACCAATACTTTTGATTAATAATACCCATACAAAATACAGCAATCACTGGGCTAGAGTCAGAGTACACCCTGGACAGGTCACCGTCCATTGTAAGGCCAAAGAGGCATAAATTCATTGTTATATAAGAGTTGTTTTAGGACTTCCAGAAGATTTCTCAACTGATCCAAATGTCTCATTTACAGTTTTGTCCATTAAAGTAGTTTGTTTTAAACACAGGTGATAAATAAATAAGGAGCTGTACAGACAATGCGGTGCAAATCATTGCTCTGTTTACTGTACTGCCGTTGACTGTATATATTTGTAAATGTAAATGCTGTTAGAAAATTGAGTATTTAGCATGTGATAGTACAAAGGTATCATATCAACGATGATTTGGCAAAAAAGTAAAGGATCTACGCTCATATTATCAATCTTAATTATCTCAGTGACAAAATACCCACAATTAAAATCAGTCATGGCTGCTAGAGCAAATCTTCTTGCCAATATTCTGTATGTCCTGTTATGCTTTGTGATTCAATCTCTCAGCTCATTAACTTTGCAAAAATGTTGGTGTAGCTCAGGTCATTTCAACCAGTCCCTGGTGTGTCCCTTCTGCCACTTGATCTAGGTGTCACCGATAGGCCTCCCCACTGCTCATCAGGTTTGAAAACAGCATGTGCCTGCATTATTTTCAATGAAGCGTAATAGTGTCCAACAAAATACAGTTCCTACAGCAGCGGCTGTTCCAGCCACCTGCCTGGCTCTGCTCATTTGACTGATAGTCGGCTGTGCCAAACAGCATTTTCCTTGTTGTTTTATAGAAAACAGAAAAGAGGCATTGCCTCTGCATGTCCACTCTGTATTATTAATCAAATAAAACACAATAAACGTGATTACTTCTAAGAAAAAAAATGGATTTAAATTTAGATATTTCTGCTTTGATTTGGAAGTGTTTTACAGAAAGGAGCCGGGATGCTTTCCAGAATTCTTGCAGGTTCCATGCAGGGTGAGTTTGAGAACAAAGAAACCAAAAGTAACACAACAGTGGAGACAAATACAAGGACTGAAATATAATGCCACTATGACGGCTTTGATTCTGACTAGTTTATGTCCTCGGTCCACGTCCTTCTTCAGAGGGTGCTTATATTTACTAGGCTAACTCGATTAGCACAAACCATGTCTCAGATGCTCCCGAAGGCAAGATTTTTCTTTCATGTGTTGCCTCAATCAGGTCTTCTCGAGAGCATTCTACCAATTCCATATCATTTCATGCCAGACAATGAAATATAGATTGAAATGCAATGTTTCGCTTTAAACCTTTTGGTGAAAATTCATCATTTTTTATGCTCTGCTTGACCTAATCTAAATTAATTCTTATGAAAAGATTTTCTTATAGGAATATCTGTATATTGCAAGTAGAAAGAACTATTATAATAGTCATCATTGTTTGCAAAAGGCTTGTTTGTTTGCTCCTGCATAATAGAGGGTTAGCAAACATTCTTGTTTTGTCAGTGTTTCGTGTTGTGGCCTTCAGTCATGCTCTGTCCAAGCTTTAACAATTTCATAAGAATACCCTTCCCTGTAATTATTTGGAGCATTGATTATTGTGTAATTGCTGCACATGCTCTCTTTTAAAAGGAACAGGAGAGCCACAGTTATTAAAAGCAATAATGGGTAACTGCTATTTATGAAGCCCTGTTTGTTAAACAAAGAGTAATTAGGTTGGAGAGAGAGATGAAACAATATATCTGGCAACAAACACTATGCTGTAATAGTTGCCAAGAACATCCTCAGATCACATGAATTGTATTACCTGAGTGAATTAATCACAGATCCGTGTAGCAGCACACTGGGCTTCTGTTTTATTTAGCCACATCTACAAGGGCATCACAAATAAAATGATAAGACGTCATTCTTGCTTTTCTTTATTGGATTATTCTGGTTAAAGCAAATCATCCTCTGGGTTTTTTTGTTCTTTCAACATAATGTTTAATAGAATACTTTAAAGATTTTTTTTACCAAAACAGACCAAAACAGTCCTTTTGTTTACTTATTTATTTATTTATTCTATTATTCCATTTATTCTAAATTTTATTTTAATGTATTTTACATTTTCCTGATGTAATTTATTATGGCAGTCACAAATTACCTCTCGAAGCTTCTGTTAATTATTTACCACCGGTATATATTCCAGAGACTAACTGCAAAGTGATATTGTTGCTATAAGCTGTCACAGATACGCCAGCCTACACTAAACAAAGCCTGTACAAAGACTGTATATTAATTGTGTTCTGGAACAACTTGATTGTATCTGTTTGAGTAACGGGACTTAATGCATAATTTTCTGACAGGAAGCATGACTATATTACACATGCTGCAAGCAAACATGATTGATGACTACCTGCATTGTGGAAACTGCTATGCAATTAATTCAGTCAGCCAAGTCACTGGGATGTACGCTGGAAAATGTCACCATTGTTGATTCTTCCTAATAAAAACAACCAATACATAAGTGTTATTTTGGCAGTGTCCACTAAATGTGGCTGCTTCTTACAGGCTGGACTTTATTTTGGTTCCTAGAAAGTTTATTTAGCCAGTAAATAAAGAAACTTCTATTCACGTGCCCTAAGTTCTGGAAATTGAAACTGAATATTGTACATTTCTTCAAATAATATCCATGATTGCATCCGGTAAAGTACTGCCCCTGTAAGAGTTTGTGATTTATTACACTTTCAGTCTTGCAGTCAGAACATGAAAGTTCAGGACCAACACATGGCCAGTGCTTTTTCATTTCTCTGCCATGTTATGTGTCTATAATAGACACAAGCATTAATATTGGAAACTCAAGCTCTTGTTATATTTGGAAATGCCTTAAATTGGGTTTCAGTTCAATGAAGTAGAATGAAAAAAAAACAAAAAAGATTTTAATATATATATATATATATATATATATATATATATATATATATATATATATAAATATATAGATTTGTCATTTTGCACCACACATGCATTAAAAATATCTTTTCTTTTCCCAAAAACATCTTCTATTTGACATGTAAATGGGATGAAAAAATTGTCATTTATCATCATGTAGTCGCTGTATCAGCCAGAGTAATGTGTCTCTCGATATGTTGTGTCAAGCATTTGACGGGGGATCAAATTTGTTGATCATTTTATTGCTCGCTAGTCTAAAGGAAGTGTCTCCCAGCAAGACACGAAGCGATACACAGCCCGTTTCGGCGTGCGCATGACATGTATGTTATCACTCAGCAGCAGCCACATTCTGCTTAATTAAAAGTGCATCAATTCATTTCTACTCAGATTCTGTCAGACTGAATTTGACAGCAAAGCAGCAATTCATTAATAATTCACTGTCAGCTTTTAGTAGGTTTCACAGAATATGAGCATGCAGTTTTAAAGACAACTAACAACCAGCTTGTTAACAGTTGTTTGTGATGATTATGGTGTGACAAACATATTTTTATTTTATTGATTGACATCCTAGCCTTCTCGATAAAAGTGGTCATTTGGCAGGTGTAAACATAATCAGGAGGCTTTAACATAATAAAAACTAAGGTGTTTTAGGAAACTACTTTACGTCATATGTGCACCAATAAAATACATGAATCACGCCACAAAGCCTAAACAACTCTCAGGATGTTGTTTTTTTTTTCATGTACTCCATGACATCCAATGTTTGTTTTCTGCAGCTGTAATGAGATTACTTATTAAAAGTCATGTCTCATTAATAATAACATGTTTCACACATCAATATCAGACAGCAACATGCTCCAAACTAGAATCCAGATAAGTCTTGTACAGCTTGGAGTTAACTGCGTTTGCATATCTGTTAATAAAGAAGCAAAATGTATTTTCACCCTTTGGAAGTGTTCAGTACTTAATTTGAGAACTTTGAGCAATGTGGAAAAATATAGTTTAGCTTGACTCAATAAATAATTCACATAGCTGGTGTGAAACAACTTGCAAATGTATCAGCAGGGTCACAACAGCAGCACTGAAGGGATGTCTCAAGCAAACGTGGGCAGCATCGAAGGCTGGCTTGTGATACTGAGATTTTAGCTAAAATACACATCTGCTAATGTAAGTTTGTTAATTTGGTGTCATATAATTTGCAGTCAAACTGTAGTGATCAAACAAAACTATGACTTTATTTGATAAAAAAAAAAAAAAAAATCTTAAATCAATTAAAATTTCCACATGCTGGATTTTAATCTGTGCAATATTTCAAATATTTGTGTGCTTGGATATTTTACATTGTTTGGTGGATTTAAAGTCCAAAAAGAAAGAAATGACATGAAACTTTCACATGTTTTTTTAAAAAAAAGAAAAGAAAAAGAAAAAAAAAGAAACAGCTATATGTATAAAATGTATAAAAGGGAAAGAGTTCTAATCCAAAGTAATAAATTTAATCATCTCTGATGTGATTCAGAGATTGGCCATATATTTTTCCATCCATGCAAGTTGATGATTAAAAGCCATTTAATTTAATTAGTTATTTTGAAAAAAAAAAATACATAAAATGATTTTTTGATATAGTCAAGTTTAATCTTAAACAGCATGCTCAACATGTTTACTGTCAAGTCAGTTTCCTAATGTCTGATGATAAGAAAACAGACATTTAAAATATATGTGCAGAAAAAGAAAAGTACTTTGCTAAAAGACATATACTCTAAAGTACTCAACATGAATGTTTAGTGAAAGTACGGTGCAGAATGAGAGGACAAATTAAAACTTGAATCTTTCCTCCCACTTATTACTGATGGACGGTTGAGTTGGGTGTGATTTACTTTTTTTTTCAGGCAGGGAGGCTTAATTGTGAGCCCTATGTTTTGGGATATAAAGGCAGTAACAACATGCTTTCTATTTTTATTGTGTAAAGCACATTGTAATGCTTTAGTATGAAAAATGCTACATAAATAAATTTGGATGATTGACTGATCATAGACAAAAAAAAAAAAAAAAAAAGAAAATGCTGTCATTAATTAAATAGGTTTTATATTTTTAAACATTAAGGACAAATCCTGTCAAATACTATAATTCCTATTTTGTTTGTGTTTTAGGTTTCCTTTACTTACTTTCATGAGAAGCAATAACGTGTTTTCCACCATACAATTACCAAACCAGGACAGACCATTTCAGTTCTGTGTAACCCCTTACTTACCATCCCAAATAAATCCATTACCATGCAGATGGGCTTATTATTTCATGCAATAGGACACAAAAATTTTTTATTGTCTTAATTGATGTGGCTGAATTTTTTACTTTATGTGGCCTTGTTACTTTAATAAAATTAGCACTTTGAGAAATGGTAATTTAGGCAGTCATACTGTGTGATCTTATGCGACAATGAATATGTCTGTCCTATTTCCACTCTGGTACCCCCACAAAGCAGTGGTCTACCTCCTTTAGGCGTGGTCCCCTGATCCCAGTCCTGACAAAGACCTGCCAAACCACCGCCACTTCTGATCCCTCTGGCTGACAAGCCAATCCATCTTCACCTGCAGAGTAACTTTACTCCGTTTGTCATCTGTACCCGCCCTCTATCAAGGAGAACTGAAATAGATATGCAGAAACATGTCCAACATCCTTAGTGATCATGACATTTAGAATGACATCCTTTTCACAAACTGTCATCTTAGAAATAATTTGATTTTAAATGTGCACAAATGCACCTAAACAGAGAAGCTTAAAGAAAAGCAGAGTATCAATTAGACCACATTTGGTTCTTTTTACAGCAAAGAGGCCACATCAGTGCAGGAACTGCAATAATTTAATTCTGTACAGTATATTTAGAGGGCAAATCGTTAGGTCCTGAATGTTCACGCACTACCACAGAGCCAATAAGCAGTGTCAGGTTTGCAGCACTAACAGGATTAAGCACCAAGACTTTATGTCTTTTACAGCCGCTGCCAGCCACAGGCCTGGAAATAATGGGATCAGTTTTGAAGCAGTTCATCATGGAGGAAACCACCTCTTTCTGCATTAGCTCAATGTGAAGGGTCCCAACCACATACTGGTGCACAGAAACATACCAGTAAATTGTAAACAAGAAACGACATCATGGGCAAATACATGCAGAAACCCGAAAATGTCTTTAAAGCGTGTAGAAAGCAATGTTAGTTCCAGGACAGGAGCAAAAGCTTGGTGAAGAAAAGGTAGTGGGCGGGGGGGTCGTGTTAGTCAGTCACCCATACACTGTAAATGACAGCATTAAATGGCGTTAATAGAGTCTTTACTAATTGTAGCAGTAAGTCAGCTTTAAACCAAATCTGTCTGTCATCATCCATAACATGAGAGGCAGACCAGTCAGCTGTGTAAGTTATGCATGTAAAAGACCCAAAAGCAACATGAAAGGTAATTTCCATGGATTATTAAGGTTATTGTAATAGTATTGGAGACAAATTGGAAGCCAGAGACCAAATACAAAGCAGAGCTTTAAAAGGCTTTTCTTTCCATCCTCGTTCAGAGAAATGTGCATCATAATTAATTTGCTCAAATTTTCACAAGCTGTAAATACATCACACACATTATTTCCAGAATCCAAGTCAATACATCATTTTGCTTGTATCATGTTTCTGACAATCTAATTAGTGGATTTTCCCCAGTGTTTTACAAGAATGTGTGCTTTTTTTAAAAGAAATGTTTCCAACCAGTTTCCTTACTTTTGCTTTGACTCTTATTGACGTTTAATTGGAAATAGGTCACATCCTGCAAGCAGCAATACAGATCTAGCGTAAGTAACCATCAAATAATTGAATTCTGAAAACTTTAAGAGTGAAAGTTGATGTGCAATAAAGTAAAAAAAAAAAACTTTTATGTTAAAAAAAAAAAAAAAAACATGCTATAACTTCTACTTTTAATGAGCAGGAATTTTTTGTGTGAAACAACTGTAGTGAATGTTTTGTGTTTGTGTTGGGAGCTTTGCATCTGTTACAGATGAGCTTGCATTGGTGTGATGACATGGTTCAGTCAATGAACAAGCACCCATAGATCTGTCAATATCATTTTGAACTTCAACCCCCCCCCCCCCCCCACCACCACCACCACCCCTCCTGGCAACTGGCCCCATCATCAGTTTGCAGCTTTGTTATGATTACTTATGGGATACTTTACAATAGCTTGAAATGACAGAACAGCTGTTGTGTCACTGAAAAATCCCTTTTAGAATTACTTTAAAAAGCATAATTGAGATCTTACCCACAGCAGAAGAAATAAATGACACCATCTCCTCTTACTGTCTCAATCAGTTTTACCTTCTTTATCATCATATATGTCAGTATTACTGTGCTGTCCTTGGGTAAACATGGAAAATTCTTTCCAGAAGGAATACTGATTAGCCGAGGGGAATGGTAATGAAATACAGTACCTGCTTGAGAGAGTTCCTATTTTATTACTCCATTATATATTAAAGGGCCCGAGGGCTCTTAAAAACCCTCCTTCAAAGCAGGAATCACAGCTTCACATCTTTCCCGTGCTTGTTCCATCTAGAGTCATTAATTACTGTTTATTTTATCCCATTGATGCAGATTAAATCAAAGCCAGGGGTTAGAAAAATCCTATCTATCTATCTATCTATCTATCTATCTATCTATCTATCTATCTATCTATCTATCTATCTATCTATCTATCTATCTATCTATCTATCTATCTATCTATCTATCTATCTATCTTTCTTTTTTTTCCATTTTTTATTTCGGTTCAGCTCTGATTGGCCAGTTACTTAAAAGTTGAGACTATGCAGAAAAAGCTGCATTTTAAAAAGGAACAGCATTGTTGCTCTATAATCCTATGTTACATCAAACATGACACCTTGATATGGAGATAATTGGCATGTTAATGATCTTGATTTTTATGTTATAACTATGCATTTACTAACTATTTTGCTCCATAATGAACAGAAAGCCTACCAGGAAATGCAAATTAGTTGGATCAGTGCAAAGTCCATGGTAGTATTAACATTTAGGCAAGGATAGTTTATTTGTGTCAAAACGCTCATGTACAAGACAATTTAAAGTGCAATTTACTTTTTTTGTCCCAAAACATTTGTTTTTTACTAAAACTTACAAAGCCTTTTTTTTAAAAAGAAAAAAAAAACAAAAAACGATTGTAGCTTCATTTACAAAAATCTAGTCAATTCCCTGATCTTGTCTAAATCTAGACAAAAAATATCTTAAAAATTGGTGACAACAAAATGTTCTCATTACGGATTGATTTTAGTTCCAGAGGTGAATGTGCCTGGTCCCAAGAGTGGAGAAAAAAGACCTTTTATGATGCTTGCATTGCACCTAACTTACAGAGCAGCTGTTAGCATGAGTTGGACATAATGTTCATATCAGAATGATACTAAAAGACTGTGCTCACTTAATAAACTGATAACATGCAAAGCAAGTCAAAGTTACTTTAAGCATGAAACTACTTTAAAATGCTGTTGGGAATAAAAAGAAATTTTGATGTGTCAGTGGTGACTTTGCAGTGCTTGCAGTGGGGATGAGGGCAAAGACATGGAGGAAGAAGAGCACGTGGTCAAAAGTTAGTACAAGGATAAAGCAACACGTCCAAAGACAGCAGGACCCCGAGTAGGACTGAAGGCAGCTTAAAGACAGGGGCGTGTCGACTCAGGGTGCACAGGTTAAATGCAAAAGGCATCATTTTTAAAAGCACACAGACGAGGGCATTGGTTGCATGGGGCGAAACGTGGCATGGAGGGAATAAGCATGAATCACAGCTAAGTGAAGTCACAGCAATACAACAGTTTTATTTCTGCTTAAAATATGTCATTTCATTTTGGCTGTGCCAGGGGAAGAATGGGTTAAAAAAGAAATAGCATGGCTTTAGGTGGGTGAAGTAAGAAACACACATTCTGTAATTCCTTCTTATAATGTTTAAAATCACAGTTTTTATAAAACTGACACCTTGGATGATTCTTTGAAATTGACAGGCAGATCACAGACTTGTCCAAGAGGAAAGTGAAGGTGAAAGACCTGCCATCTGTTGAATTTTTAGATCGAATAGGGTGAGCTCAGCTGGAGAACACAGCTCCAACAAGCTGTGAGAGTCAAAAGCAACTTGCTGTGTGAGGGAGCGACTGTGCAATGATGTGTTCTGTCCTGGTTCCAAGCAGGACTTTGGCAGTAGATCTGGACAGCTTAAAACTATAATATTAGGGGTACTTTGGTGCTACTACATTAATTAGCCTTTTATGTGTGTGGACAAAAATAATCATCACCATATATATCAGATCACACTAAAGGCAATATTTAAAGGAAGAAAACATTAACTCGCTTGTTTTATTCTGTGCCGTTCCAGGCAAACGTTTGCGTTGGTACAGGAAATATGTCATTGTGGAATGAAGCCTGTGAGGATTGTTGGACAACTGTACTGCATAAGCAAGCATGCTGATAAGGATGCAAAATCTTCACCAAGATAAATATGGATTATATGACAGCTGGGTGCTGTTTTGTCGAAACTGAAAGCAGAACAAATCCAACTGGTGAGGAGACCTTGGAAACAAGCTGCGACACCCTTGTTGAGAAAGACAATGACAATGAGAAAGACAATAAAGATTCCACAAGTGCAAACACTTATTTGTCCAGTGACACCTGAAAGCCCAATTTAGAAAATAATTCAGCCACCTGAGAATTATGAGACAAAAGGGGTTTAATTAAAAAACATTTACTTGTCAAAATATGGTGAAAAACAATAAATCTGGTCTGACTTTTGCAAATACAAAAGTTTATTATGACAGAATATTTGAGAACTGCTACACTACAAAATAGAGTAAATTTAATCGCAGAAACAAAATATATATCTGCTTTATGCAACTTAGTTACACTTGATTAAAGGGAGAGATACACAGTTTGTTTTGTTCTCCTGTTTTTATCCGCATCATCTGCATTGAAATAATTTTATTTCATTAATGTATTGATTTGGATCCTGAACTGAGTGAATAAAAACATTGTGTTTTTACTTTAACAGCCTCTTACTGGGCTCATTTCGGGTGTGCTACTGTACACCATATGGTGCTCTTCCAGCTTACTGAGAGGCAACTGAGCAAAAGCAGGCATGGCGATGACAGCAGGTCAAGAGGCAAAGAGAGCCAAGAGAGGCTCATCGTAGACAATAGGCCGAACGTGTGCCGAGTCAACCTCTCTTCAGCTGTGGGTGGCAGGGAATTGCAACTTGGAGATGAGCCAAATAGCTGACAATATGCTCATGTTACTATGGTAGTGAGCATGTTGTCTCACTCTGGTTGTTAGGACTTATTTTATACAAAATTCATAAAAAAACTGAAATGCATTTTAATATTAGGTTGATTGTACTTCTGAAATATGAATAAAATTTGATTAATATATTTATTTTGCATCGTATAGCGTGGAAGTCGTGGTGTGGGCTTTTTTATTTTACTGAAGTGGTGCTTAGATCAAGTCAAATTAGAAACTTACTGTATGAGTATTGAGTCTAAGCCACTAAGCTAGCCTTTCTCAAACAGGAGGGCCCCAATCCCCACAGGGGACCCAAGACAATAAAAATTTCAGGGGATCACCAGATCATGGCAAACTATCCAGGGTGTTCCCAGCCTCCCGCCTGCCAATTGCTGGAAGAGGCCTCAGCTTCCCTGTGACTCTGAATTAAACTAAGCAGTATTTTGTTTTTTGTTTTTTTTATTTATTTATTACTTATTTGTTTTGATTTTTGGGGACTTTTATGTTTGTTTGATTTCTTTTTTTTTTTTTTGGGGGGGGGGGGGGGGGGTGAAAAATTAAAATCATTCTGTAGATATAACGCATCTGTCTTTTTATTAGGTTAATGCACAAGCAAAAAAGTTACTCATAATCTATAAAAAAAAAAAATGTAAATTTGCCATAATTTCAGTTGATTTTGGGCAAGTAAATGCCTTGTCACAGTGGCGGAAATCAACACTTTTATCTTTTTTATTTATAAACTGTGTGAAATGTCCTTAAGGGCTCGACACACAGGCAGGTCACTTCTTCGCTTTTCATTTTCTTATAGAACTTGGGCACTGAGCTGAGAATTGCTGCCCTCCTCCAGCCAACCGAGAGGGGATGTTTGTGCATGTGAAATTTTTTCCTTATTCATGTAGACGTGCACACGGCAGCTTGCAATGGGATACAAGGAATGTGAAAAATGTTCAACATTTGTTGCTGTCATATCTACAACCAATCAGCGACGGCTTTATTGAACACTGGCAGTGGCAGCGTTGCACTGAGCTTACCTTTTCTGGCCGGGCTGTCAGCGACACAAGAAGAAACGGGAAAAATGGCAGCATGTTCAGAAAAGCTAACGGAGTGCAAACAAACAAAGAGACACATTACTTATATATAAAAAAAAAAAAAATTGTTTTTGTGAGCTTAACTGTGTGTAGCTCACAGAGCAGCTTCCGGTCTTTTTCTCCAGAGGATATCTTGACTCCTTGATATTATTCTAAGACATGGGTTTGCTCCAATGTACTAGCTAGCAAAGTTGAGTTGATGCAGCTATTTTGCCAACCAACACTGAGATTTTTAAGCATGACAAATCCATGTACATGAGCTGTGTTCACAGATTAGCAAAATTAATGTTTTCACAGCTGAAAAAAACCCAAACAATTGGGAATAATAAATGGAGGAATTAATGTTAATCAGACATAAAATTGGAGAAATTGTTTCTTATGTGACTGCTTCATGTTTTTGCTCAAAAAAACTCGTGTACCAAGATCTTAAACGATGTCAGATTGTCGTGTTGGATATTTTGACTTTTTACGCAAAATTTTCATATAATCTATGCATTGTTCCTAACTTGTTCATGGTAATTTTCTTTTAGTTTTCTGGTTGTGCACACTTGATCACCTGTGAATAAAGATGCTGACCAAGTCAGTGTTGATGTAAAAAAGAAGAGGGCGCACACACAAAGGATGCACCAAGGAGCTGCCAAGTCAAGAGGACCATTGCTCTGCACATCCTTGCAACATACTGTACAGGTAAGTGCTGAATGCACATTCACTTATGAAAAAGGGAGAAGTCATTCCACTACCTGCCCTGTCTTATATGCTGTTTTAGTACAGATTTGACGGATTATTCTTTATGTCTGTTTTATGGTGAAATAAGTCATTTGTCCTCAGTAAGTGGATTTAGCATATGGGTCCTCATTTCCCTACTCTTTGAACACTTACCAAGACCAGATCTGCTTGTATCCTTTGACAGAACGTTGTTCATGTAAATCAAGCATCCGATTTTTGAAATATTCTTGCAAGTGCAACAAACGCTGGTGGTGACATCATAGCAGTTGTAGTAAAACTATGCCTCTATCAATTACTACTTATTAAATTTTAATTACCTCGGAGCACCACTCATCACTTTTACTTAACTTAAGATTCAGGAGGATGAGAAAACCTGAAATATACTTAATTCAATAAACACAGTCTCACTTAAAGTAGTAAATTCTCAGAACGAATGAACCAGAAGTTGTACATTCAGAAATTATGACAAGAACGGATGAATTGATTATACATATTTATTACAATGATGGTAACCATACAGCAGTGAAAATGAGCAATGATGGAGAGGTTATTGGTGAGATGGTCAAGTGAATTTGTTTACAGGGATTTTCATTTATGACAGTAATAATGAGAGGTAAAAATGAATTGAATGAAATGGGGCAGAAAGGAACTGGTTGGAATTGAAGCAATTAAATCGGTATCGTTATTTCACCTAAATCTTTGTTAAAATTATACTTAGTGATATTGTGTTTGAATGAGAATTCAAATTTATACTTTGGTTAAATTTGATGTACTGTTGAACACCACAAGTGATATCAAAGCGCTATGAAGATCCTACTTTTTCCCGCTGGGTCAGTTGATGGAGCCGGCGGGCCGGGTGGTTCTGTCCTGGACTGCAAGTCTCCGGGAAATGGACCTTCTGGCGTCGGGAGAAGTAGGTCTGGAGCTGCTCTGATGAACGGGTTGGGATCTCTGTCCAGCAGAATCCCAGAACCAAGGGCGGTGTTTCTCGTACTCAAATTATTCCAAAGGTTGTGTTCCACGCGTACTGTCTGAGGGTAGGCAGTACTTGTACAGACGCAAAAATTAGTGGAACTGCGGTTCTGGTGAATTACTGATCTCAAAAAGGAAAAATAAAAATGTTCGCTGGATAAACTTAAACAAGGCTTGTTTCGCCTTCAACACAAATATTACTTTTCTGTTCGAACTTATCTCGTTAAGATCTTACGCGCACAAAAGAAGAGAGATGGAGTAAACTTATGAGAACAAAGAAACAGCTGCGTACAGCGGAAAGTTGCGAGAGGGCAGCGAAATTAAGTCAAAGTACAAGAATCACGGCGATCGAGAGTCAAGGGCCGAGAGAGAAGAACAAGGGAGGACAAAACAAAAAAGAAGAGAGGAAGAAGTGCTAAGTCCAGAGCGCGGGTCCATTTAACTGGACCCTTCCTCCTAGGTCCTGACCAATCACAAACCACTAATCGTCAGAAGGCTGGTCAGTCTTACCCAATCAGGTCAGCTTTGATTGTTAACCAAGAGGGTAGGAGTGATTCAGGTCTTATTTCACTGCAGGCCCTGGTTCCTTTCTCCCATTTCATTAACATGATCATGATAATCAAATTATTAACTTTGTTTCCTAGCTTTAAGCATGGCAATCAACATTCTGGGGACTCATGCAGATGTTTTGTTTGCTTGAAAAGGGAACATTTACCAATAGTAATACTTTTACACATGAAACCCAATTGTTGCATATTTCACATATTTCTTATCAAGTGTGGATTAATCCATTGGCATGACTTGTCTTCCTCAGCCGATGAATCCTGAAAGAGAGTTACATTCTTATCCATTCCTATTATTTGCTTAACAGGGGTTCCAAACTTGGAAGGATATAACCAACATTATGTAGTAAAGTGTTCATGATTGATTCTGATGTGTGATCAGTTCAAGGATTTAAATCACATATGAGAATGAATAAAAAGGGAAACTTCAGTCCAACCTATCAACAAAAATCATGTAGGCTACATTAAACCAGTTAGTGAAAGGAAATTTAAAGGAGACACAAAGAAGTGCATCTGGAGTTTCTTCCTGTGGGAAGAGGGGTGGATCTGTCACCCAGAATGTATATTCGGGGAGGATCAAAGCAGAGTTGCCGGGTCTTTCTCCTGGCGCCGTTGAGTCTTATCTGGAGGTGTAAAGGTGTCATTTTGACACGAGCCAGTTGCTTAGTTCGATGTGACATTCCGTATCTATTGACATAAGGGACTGTAAACTGTGTTAGAGGTTTTGTTCAGACCATCTGGTTTGGGGTCTGCAGGAGGTCCTGAAAGAGAAATCTGGAGGTAAATGTGAATTGTGTGTTTATCTGGGGGGGGAAAGAAAAGAAAACTAATACACCCGAAGCCGTCCTCCTCTTTCGGGTCACAAAAGGTCATTTTCTCCAGTCCTCTAGGATGACACCCCTCTGACTGCAAGAGGAGATCAAGAGCCCATAATTTAATCCAGCCAAGGAGAAAAAGAAAAGGGAAATAAAAGTTCTTTTATCCCTCCTGGAAGAGCCTTGGAGGCTACACAGTATTCACTGACAGGAAATGCACTAAGCTGGCCATGTTTGTGGTACAGATGTGTGTGAAATATTTCAGAAATTGGTCTTTCTAAATTTCCTGTGCTATTAAGCAATGCTGCCAATGCTGAAGTATTACATCACCATAGAGGATCAGTGACCATTGCTGGATGCTTTTCAGCATCCCATATCAAGAGACTGAGTGTATTAATATCCACAAAATGGGTTGCAATAATAAAAAGATGTCATATCTCTATTGCATGCAATATTGGGTAATTAAGCAGTATTACTTTACTATTACATCTGAATTTATCCCGCAAGTTTAATTTCATATTTTAATAAGTACAAACATGTCCAAGAACCAGCTCTTGGCATCGTCACAGCCTTATGTGATCAGGAGATAGTCTTTCATGTGTGTTTAGCTTGTATAAAAGCTCTGTCATGTTCACAGCGGGGGCAGGTTACATTATAATGAGTCTCTTTGCCTGGTGAATCACTTATCTGATATGTTCCTGTTGCTTCTGTTTGGAGCCCAAACCATTCTATCATTGTGTATACAGGGCTAGCCAGGTCCATCATTAATACTGCTCTTATCTTTGTGTCTGCCATGATTTCCATCCAAGCCTTTGTTATCAGTGAGACCCATATCAAACTGTGTCTGTCTTGTTGGGACATACAGCAGAAGATTTGCTACGAGGCACACTGTCTGTTAGTTGTTGCCTACTGGGCAACAGAAGACGCCACAACCTTGACATTAATGATTCAATGAGCACAGTAATTGAGTGCCTTTCTCATTTCCTGGCAGCTACAATACAAAGCTGGTGGTGGGGTGACAGGAGAGATACAGAAGGAGGAGGATAAAGGGCTGGCAGAGAAAAGCTTATGAAGAAAAAAATAAAGGTAGCAAAAAGAGATAGAGGAGAGTAGGGAGGACAAGATGTGGAGAGAAGGAAATAATGGAGGCAAGTAATGTGTGCGTTAGGATGAGGCGAGGATCACAGGCGGAGGACAGCAAGGAGGATTGCCTTAGCTCATCATCCCAGTGGGCCTGGCGGTGCTCTGAGGTTCACCGGCCTGAGAGCTCCTGTCCTTCAGTCTTCCCATGTGCCTGCAGCATTATTTCCTACTTACCATGGAGGGTCAAGCTTTCAGCGTAGCAAATCATTTTCCTTGCTTTAGAAATAATACAGTACATTTGCAATTATTCCTACCACAAACTGGCTTAAGGTTTAATATCATCTCAGTTTCTCATCTAAATCTACCATTCTCCTGAAGAGGTGAAGTAGAAGTATGGATATGTGGTATTATGATTTAAATTGCAGTGGTTATGTTCGCTGGGTTGTGCCACTTTAAAAATGTCTTTCTTTTTATGAGCACAAAACTGGATTTTTTTTTAGTTTCAGTGATACATCTCATATCTATCTCATGTACAAATCTGAAACCTGCCAGAGAAAAAAAGGATTTCCATCTATTATTTGAGCTAAAACTGTATTCTAATGATGGAACTGAAAATAGGCTTTGTAAAAAAGAAAAAAAAGAGCATAATTAAAGTTGTCATTTCTATAGTAAAGCTGACCTCAATTTTAATGACCCATTTGTTATTAAAAAAAAAAAAAAAAAATCATGTTGGAATGATAAACATTTTCATAAACTTCAAATATGTCATTAAAGAATGCAAGATATTGAGTTTTTACTTTTTTCCAACTATGCCAGTTTGTGATTGTAATGCATGGTATGTTTTTTTAAAGTCTCTTATGTATTGATTTTGACACATATTTTTTCTATTTTCACCACCTTTATAATTTCCTGAGAAAAATTAAACCTGCACAGTTACTCTCGGACTCTCCACATGATACTTTAAGCAACTTAACTAGTTCCACAAACTGAAGACTGTAAAGTAAACAGAAATGTCTAGATTTCATATCCTTGAATTAAGATTCTGTTTTTCTTAGAAGGATGTTTAAATGTCAACATTCATTCGTTCATTCTCCGCATTCTCTTTGTCTAGTAAAGCTGGAGCCAATCGCAGCAATCCCCAGGCAAGCTGCAGGGTAGTCCCTGGACAGGTAACCAGTCCATCCCAGGGTCAAATGTTACTATGTAGAAGGAAAATCACAGAGTTGTGCTCATTCCAAGTCAACCTCCTTTTGAGGAACTCCAAAAACAGTTGCTCATGATACTGAATTTTGTAGGATGTATGGATGAGCACACAGCACACATAGGATCTCTTTACAGGAATATGACTTTTATGAATTTGTAAGATAAGAAGAAAAAGTTCTGTTACAGCTTGTATTTTACTGCTTTGTGTCTGAGTAAGTCATCTCTTATTATATATGATCTTTGAATGTGTCCATTGGTCCAAGCCAAGCGGCAAGCTCCGGCGGTCAAAAGTGAAGCCTATGCGGAAGTGCATAAAATTGCAGTTCCCCCTTCATCCACTAGGGGCTGCAAAATGGAGCAAATCCCCATAGACTCCCATGTTAAAAAGATCAACTTCACAGCAGAAATAAACATGTTTACAGCCTGGTTGAAAAATCCATTTTCGGTTTATAGGTCAAGTTTACCTTCATGACAACTGCGGGGGGAGTGAATTTTTTTCTAACTCGCCCGTTTAAAAGTAATTTAATCTCAAAGTTCGGCAAATTTAGGGGCGTGTCCTTTTGATTGACAGGTACCAATCTCTAGCTTCAAGTAAGAAGAACGTAGAACAACCGTGGTTTTTAGCTGGTTAACAATGTGACTTAGCTTTAGCCCGCTTACCTCCGTTAGCTGGGTATAGCTCCCGTTATCTCGGGGTTAGCTTTTAGCTACAGAAAGCTCAGAGTTCGCTTGATGTCAATCATCTGCCATGACGCTCACGGCTGCCCTTTCAGCACCACCTCTTTGCCCATATTTGTATTTTCTGGGCGAGATGAGCGCATAACGCTGTCAACATGGCAACGGTAGGAACCGCCCACCGAGCTTCAATTCAGCTCTTCAGAAACCTATAAGTGACGTCACGGAGACTCCGTCCATCTCTTTATATACAGTCTATGGTCAAAGCATGGTTGGCAGTTCAAGGGTTTGTGTCGTCTCCTGATTGGTTTCTGCAGCTTTGAAAAGACTGGATTGTCCTGCATTCTGTCGACAGTCTTTGACAACAGTATAGCGAGTGGCCTGCTCGTTCCTCAAATTCTGTTTTTTTTTTTTCTTTTTTCTTTTAAGATGCTGACTTTGCTGTCTTCTGAAGCAACTGTAAGTATTCTGTCCAGTTGCAAACAATTTGTGTTAAATTGTGTCAATAAATTGCTGTGATTGTCAGACAGTTGTTTGACCCTGTTTTTAGGGCTAGGGCACAAACAATTTTATGTTGCACACAAGACATAACAGTGTCAAGTGTGTAAAGTAGCACTACATAACTTTCTGATTTCCTTTATTTTTAAGCCACAGTGACATTTTCATTAATTTATTCAGCCTTTTTCCATATTGCCAAATCCAGTTCCTCCTCATGGGGAGGGTGGTTCTTATCCTAGCGATTAAAAGGCAGTGTACACCTTTTTGTATTTTGTACATTTCTTGAACCGTCATTGCCCTGCAATGTCCCAAGGTTAGAAAACCTGACTTTACAACTTTTTTGTTTTCTATCACTGTGTATCACTTCACAGTTTATCCTTTTACGGCACATGCTACTAACCGGATGTCAAGACACTGGCCATTGAATGTGCATCATCGCGGACTTGGCAAAAGAAAAGTAAAGATGATATGAGATAGCATTAGACTGACTTTTACCCACTGTATAGAGCTCAGAGACAGGATGTAATACAGATGACCAACTGTCCATTGTTAAGGATACTTTGTAAGAAAAGCTGTCAAAGTTCAGTGGTGCTTTAGATAAACATTCCCTTTGTTTTAAGACACATTTTAAGCACACTGAAAGAAAGTAGGTAAAACTTTTTTTTTTTTTTTTTATTAAAATCACCCTTAATCTGTCCTCCATAAATAAATAAATGAGTTAACATTATTTGTTTTGTTCATGTTTTTTTTTTTTTTTTTTTTTTATTATTGTCAAACCTAAATTTATTCTCATTTGCTAATCATAGTATGAAAGCAGTTATGTTAGTCAAATAAATGTAAATTAAACGCAAATGAGTTTATAAATAAGCACCTTTCCCATTAATCACGTCATAGAAATATTTTCTATCATTGAATGGAAACTTTTTTTTTTCAATTTTTGAACTCATTTTAAATCATTTATTGAACATCTTTTCAGAAGGACAACATTCTGTGGTAAATAGTGTGTATTGATCTCGGGTCACAGTTCTTTGCATGGCACAAGATAAAAATGTTATTAACTATCTTATTGTGTATTTGTTGCTACTGGTGCTACTTCAGCTTTACATGAAAACCAAACATTATATCTCGTACTGACACAGAGCTTCTTTCTTTGTTTGGAGGTAGGTAGGTAGGTATGTGCTCCACAAGCGCGAGAAAGAAATGTCTCGGTAAAAGGAACAAAACACAGAAAGTCCTATTATCTCTGATCAAATTTTAGATTAGATTTATGAAGAGACTGAAGAAAGAAAAGCAAACAGAATTTTTAAGTCTTTGTATTTCATATCAACTCAGTAGAAAAATGACACATACACTATGTGTGTGTGGATAAACACATTCACTGAGCTAAATGGAAAATTTTCAGCTTAAAATAAGCTTTGGGTTTATCTCACTTGAAGTGAGAGGTAAAAAGGTGAAATACCATTGGTAGAAAAAAAAGAACTAACACCACACAGTGTGCTACTCTGTTCCAAGCTGAAAAAACAAAAAACAAAACAAAGCAAACAGTAATCTAGTTTTGCAGATCAAATAGTGATTTAATTATTTAATCAATCAGACTTTATTCGTGTAGCACTTTGCATATAAAATTCATTGTAGTACAAAGTGCTTAAAAGGGTGTAAATGAAAAGCCCAGAAAAATCCCAACAACAACTATTGAGAATTACACAACTGATTTAACATATCTAATGCACGTCTGCATGTTGTCAATACCCGACATGGGCAATAAACAATAGGATACAAGTCATAAACAAGAAATCAGGCCAAACACTGAATTCTATTCTTTTGTAGTCATTTAGCAGATACTTTTATCCAAGGTGACATACACACGAGAGTGAGAATGACACAAGCATGAAATCAAACCGAAGAAGACATCACAGAAAAGTACTAGTGGACTGCTGGAGTCCAGTTGGACTCCGGTCTTGACAGGTAGAGCCAAGACAGGGGTAGGCAACTCCGGTCCTGGAGTGCCACAGTCCTGCAAATGTTAGGAGTTTCTCTGCTTCAACACACCAGACACACATCCAACCCAATCAGCAGACTTGTGCAGAGCTTCACATCAAACTGCACAAGTCTGCTAATCAGCCATTGATTTGAATCAGGTGTGTTGCAGCAGGGAAACTCCTAACGTTTGCAGGACTGTGGCATTCGCGGACCGGAGTTGCCTACCCCTGTGCTAAAGCCTACAGGTTCTGAGAACAGGAACCTGAAATGAAAACTAGGCACATTGACTATACCATACTGTACATCAGCGACATTACAGAACCAATACAGCATAAACAGAGTAGTAAAACCACACATAACATCAAGACAGATCCCAAGGACAACATAGAAGAGAATAAACGGCATGACATATCAGATACCAAGCAAGACACGCAGTTAAACATTGGTGGGAGAAACAGGGAGCTCATTTAACATTAGCAAGAAAAAAACATGAAACAGAATGTGAGAAAGAAAACAGCAAAACAGTTCACAAGTCCACGAAAAGACAAAGCACGACATGAACAATTACAATCAGCCATATTGGGTCACTGCAAAACGCAATGACCACACAATAGATCGGATTGGAGCATACACCAACAATAAGCAGGTCAGGGACACCATTAGCCTGCCTCGATGCTTTCACAAACCTGGGACTTATTTGTTCCACAGACAATCAAGCAGTTGAAGGAGGGGGTGGGGGATGGGGGGGTTGTTGTGGCCTACCTGGCAGAGCACGTTGGAAAAACAGCTGATTGACAGCACATCACAGCTGTCATCAATCTGTGATCAAATCTGTCAAGATAAAAGACAAAATTATCTTCATTAACCTTTGCCTGAGGTTCTGTCCACATGTAGCAGGATAATCTCACAAAACAAACATTTTTCTGCAGTTTGACCCGTCATCCACATGAAAATACAAATTTACTTTTTTTTTTAAAACATTCCTTCCCAAGTGGGATAAAGGTGGGGAGTTGTCACTGTTCTTCAAAAGCCTGAGCAACATTATATTTTAGAACACAGGAATCAAACTTCAGTCCTCGAGGGCCAGCATCTGGCAGGTTTTTGTTGGAGTTCAACACCCCTGTTTTGAAAACATTGCTTTTATTTTGTGAAAAACTGCAATAAAAATGCAGCTTATGTTACAAACTGATATCACAGAGACAAGGATGACTTTAAGTTATTGCTGCTAAAAATTCTACTCATAAGCAGCGTTTCCATTACATTTTTTTGCAAAATAAAAATAAGATTTGTGAGTTTTGACAAACAACCATAGCGATTTGCAGCTGTTTCAATTTAATAGTATTTGGCTGACAAGATTTAACAAGATTTGCAATTTATGCTAGGTAGTAATGTTATTTTGGGTTTTTCTCTTTGCTCTGGAGAATTCACCATGGCTTTTTGAAGCTTGTCGCCCTCATTTTCTTTTCTTAAACTTATAAATTGTTGTTTCTTCCACACCGCGTCATCTTTACCAGAAATTAAACTGAAATTTTTTAGCAATATTTGAGATTTTTTCTAAAAGTAGGTGTTTACATGACTGTTTATTGTTCTATTTAGTTTTTGCACAATTCTAAGTGTTATGGAAAAGCAGCTTAGGCGTTTTTATGTTGTTTTTTCTCATTACTGCACCTGGATTTCGGTTTATTGCTTGCTGAATAAATAACAGCACAGTTGTTTTTGTCAACATATAAATAATCGGTTATAATTTTTTTTCTTTAAAACCTGTTTCCTGATATGAAAACCTTAAAATAGATCAAAGATGTACTTTATTCTTCACATGACTAAATATTGCAAATAAAATAGATTTAAACTAGAAATGATCAAATCTCATGCAAATGCTATGAAGCTACAAGTACAAATAATAAACCTGCTCTCTTTATTTTTTTTATGTCATATGGATTTGTCATGCCTTACGATACTTTAAACAGATAAAAACCGTGACGACAGTTCTATCATCACAGTTTCACAAAAGAGGTTGGGGCAAAAAAGCTGATTGATAGAATTCGGAATTTCATCCATAACATCGGCCACACATTACATAAGTGAACAAATAAAAGATAAATGGGTCAGCGAGTGTGTGTGTTTGAGAATGGAGCTATGCATCTCAGTCCAGACCGTCTGACTCAGCCAGCTGTCAGCAGGACGAGGCAGATGGGAGACATAAAATGCTCCATGCCTTGACAAGGTAGTCTGTCAAACTTAGGGAGAACAGTCACAGGGGTAATGTTTTGACAAGGCATTAAATGTCTCCTTCGCAGACGTCCTGTATGTCATTCCATGAGATTGATGAGCAGATTCAGATGGATGTATAATGCATTCCTGTGATATTTTTTCCTAGTTTGTGTCTTAGCTTAACAAAAGCTAAGACACAAAGTAGTGATATATCACCTACTATTTCATCTAAATGTTTTTTTTTCTTCTCATTCAGCCGACATAGATTGAGATTTGTCTCAAGGTAAAGTTCATTTGAATATTAAACATCTACGCTTGATTGAGAAAAATTCAAAAAATTATTTGCAACAGTAGATCATATATCCGTATTACTTTTTTCTTGTCATAGTATTCAGTTCCTCTGACATTCTGCCGCATATCTTACCTTATCACATGATTACTGATCATTCCACAAATTAGAAGTCACAGAACTAAACAATCCTGCTGGAGAGCTGGACTTCTTTAATGTTTCCATTCAGCCCACTTAGGTGATTTCCGCCTGTTGTTCACAAGTCTGTCAAAGTTCAGACACTCCCTTTCAGGGTGAGACCATTATAACCAGTTGTTGCCACAGGCCATGCCCTAAGCTCCAACAGACCTTTTACTTGGCATCTATCCATAATAATTCTTGTGGTAACTAGCATTTTTTGTTTACTGAAATCTTTTGAACGAGTGGACACCACCTGAGGCAATGCCTGAAGAAATGTGCAACAGCACGGTGTGTATGTGTTTTACGTTTCTACGGCAATGCTCTGAAACCGATAAACACTTAGAGTGCACAGAGCTTGTGCAATATCTCCAGCTGCTACCTGCCTGACATCCAGCAGATACCAGGATTACTATAAATGAAAAATAAATGCATGTGAACAGTGTTCCATAATCGTAGGCACATTCTGCCTGCTAAGCTATGCAATGTTGACAAATGACTTTTTCATGTAAAGTTGACAAAAGTGAAGGGAGTCTTTGTGTTGTGACTTGTAAATAACAACAATACTTAATTTGGATGCAAGGCTTTGCTGTAAGTTATTTAGTAAAGATCAGATCAGTAACAACACTGTAAAAAAAAACAAAAAAAAAAAAACTGCGTGTCCTAAATTGCAGGTTATACAACAAAAGCACTCGAAGAGCACATGTTGGAATTATTTGTTCTCTGCCTACGATGAAATTCCAAAGGCCCCCTATTTTTCATTTTCTGGATCATAGTATCTGGAATGATTCCTTTACCTGGATCAGTCTTCAGTATATTTTACAACCTGTTGGCAGCTTGTCCTGGATTTTTTTCCTAAGTGCTCCAACCATTTTTGTTGGAGCTACGTGCACAAATGTTGAAAATGATCCTATCCCACAATGTTAAAGAATCCTTTAAAAATATTCCTGGATCCAAACGGTGATCCGGATCACCACTAAAATTTGTATCACTTTTCCGACAAGTCCTAAAAAATTTCATGACAATCCGTCAATAACTTTTTGAGTTATCTTGAACACCAACAAACAGACAAACAGGTAGATAAACACAGGCCGGTAAAAACATGAACCTCCCTGTCGGAGGTAAATATGACATGAATGTATTATTGAATTAAGTGAACATAAGCTACATAGATCTGTGTCACAATTAGCATCTGTAAAGTAAATTTACTTTCTATTTCACTCTATATTATTTTCACACCACTTATTTAATTTATTTTAGCTCATGATTTAATGGCGATTCAGTCTCACAACAACTTCCTGCATTTTTCATGAATTAAACTGTTAAATGACCATAAAATTTAAAGTTATTACTGGTTTCCTGTATTATTTGTAGCATTTCCTCCCTTGTATTAGGTTTAGCGTCCCTTTCCTGTTAATTAGGTCACCTGGTTCCATTTAGTTTATTCAACCCACCTGTGTCTTGTTGTGTTTTCTGAGAATACATTTATACCACTTAGTTTCAGCTCTCATTTGCCAGTTCATTGCTGTGGTCTCCCCATTGTCCTTCTGTTTGACTAAAACAAGATTCATTATGTTCCACCTGCTTTGTGCCTCTTCATCCTGCATTTAGCGCCACATCTCTGCCGTTCCCTGACAGTCACAGCTTCAAAAAAGTCATCATAAAGTTTCCTTAGGATTCCACATTTGTCCAAACTGAAAGCAACAATACGTTACTGGAAAAAACAGGGCAGTAAACTAAATAATATTCCCATTTTGAAGATTCAGATTTGTTCTTAATGATCTCAAATTCACACAAATAACCAAAAACTTCAGAGTTAATTTTATATTTTGAATAATTACATCCATAACAAAACATTTCACAGTATATCATGAGTTCTTTAGAAGATTTTTCACATTTAAACTCTGGTCATTTTATCTTTTATTTGATGTTTTTTTCTGTTTTGTTTTTTTAGCTGATAAATCCACATTTTGGAGTTGATGAATTCTGACTTTATTAAATATTTTTTTTGTAAGATTGCTTGTTGCTTACACTAAATATTAGAAATTACCATCTTTTAATAAGAGTTGCTTCTAAACTTCTAAACATTGACTGTGTTGATAAACTCTTCATCCTTCTCTTCTTCTAACCAAGCCTCACCAGACATTGTATGAAAAGAACATTAGTCCACACAGTTTAGGAAGTCACAGAATAAAACATTGTAAGACAGAAACAATTTTTTTGGTTTTAAGTAATAATTATTGGGGTTGTTTTATAGTAATTGTTAACACTAACCAGCCATTTTTAACCTCTAACTAGTGATGTGGATCAATACTGACATTTCTGATACCAGATATTTAAGTTGTAGAATCTATTTTCCTGTTAGAATATTGATATTTAAGTTTCCCATTTCAAATGTATCACAAACTAGAATACACTGGAAAGTAACAATAATATCAACATCTTCTCGAAATTACACCCAGTTGATAGGAACTACTTTTTCTGCCATAATCATAAGTGAAGTAAGACACAGAGTAGTGGTGCAGCAACGCAGCTCTCACTAAGTCTTTGGCTGTCATGTATGGAGCTGAACAGCAATGTCACCGTATGGTGTGTGTGTGTGTGTGTGTGTGTGTGTGTGTAGGAAGACATGGAGGTATCATAGCAACACCACAAACCTCCTTAAACATCTGAGAGTCAATCATAACACAGAATATAATGAAATGGTGATGAGGAAAAGGAGAACAGGTGCTGCAAGGGCGAAACAGACGTCACGCTTGGACTCCTTTCATGCTTTTACGTTTGTACTAATTACCATTCAGGTATAAATGGAGAAAATGTGGAGGTGTAAAAACGTATTTTCATCTAACTACAAGGTTTAGTTTGATGTTCAAACAACAGGAGTTGCCTCCATCCTAAAAATTAGGACATTTTAGGCATCTACTTTTGCTTAGTGCAGTATTAAATATCGTTATGGATTATGAAGAAAAATATGAAGTAAATTCTACAATAAATAGCTGATTGAGTTGAGCTTGGAGGGATCAGAGCTCATCAATTCAACGGGCCTAGATGTAGTCAGTAAGGATGCTTGCAGAGGCTTGATGTCATTAAATATTAAGCAAAACATCAATTTTGGGGGTTTAAAGAAAAGATAAACAGCTACAGACAGATATGTAGAAACAATTATTTGCATTTTAAATAATGCCGGTGTTGAAAAACATGAAAATAAATTATTTTTAATTAATTTAGTTTTAAAAAAATAAATAAAAAAAAACTGGTATTCTACAATAATGCAACAATCAATTCCTTTCTCTTTTGTGTAGCCTGCTTTGAAAGTGATTTTCCAAATCCTTCAGGTTTTGTACAAAGCACCGGTATTGAAACAAAATTTCAAATACTGACATGTATTTTATGTTATGAGATTGGAAAGATTGCCAGTGGTATTACATATCATTATGATCATATACTCCTGTTACCTTTTATAGTAGATGTGTTTCCATTACACCTGGAATCGTGTAAAAACTAAACACTGCAATAAAAAACTGCAATTAACCGAACCTCTCAACCTCTGCGGCTGGTTCCTGCACCTGATTTAACTGAACATAATATAATTATGCAAGTTTGCTTTTGCAATAAATTGTAAAGAAAATGATACAGCAATATTTTAAAGAAGATTTACATGATATAATTATGCTTATCCCTGTGATGGACTGGTGAGCTGTCCAGGGTGCAGGCTGCATTCTGCCCAGACTGCTGGGATAGGCTCCAGCCTCCCTGTGACCCTTAATCGGACTAAGCGGTTAGGATGATTATTGAAAGAATGATTTATATATATTTTTTTTTTTATGGAAAATTACATGAATGCATTAAATGAATAATAAATCATGAGGAATTCTAAATATCACCCACAAACAAAAACGTATGTTTGTTTATGTCTGTAGAGGTAAAATACTGTATTTAAAAATGCTGCCTTTTGTTTTATTCTTGCATAAAAGGGTTCATCTAAAACAAAAATTTTCTGCAGCAACATTTTTATATGATGTGGTTTTGAAATGGTAATATTTGGCCTTGCAACAGAACCCAGCTGGACTGGGTGCTCATCTGATCAGCACAATTCATCGATGTAAATGACATGACATAAACCTCCTCCAGCTTCACCCTAACCTACATCGTTCATTTTGAAATTTAATTCCCTTATAAAAGGACAGACCTATATTAAAAACATCAGCTAACAGTGATACTCGATATTAAAACTGTTGTGGCTGAAAGTCGATACTTACCGCTTTTAACGTAAATGTGATTAACACAAAGTGAATAATGAATTAGTCTAACATCTGTAAAGGAATTCTGGATTTTAACATGTATTGGTTTAAAAGTTTAGTTATTCCAAAATGTATGATTTCTCACGTCTCAATTCTTTACTTTAAAATCTTCAATATTTACTGTGGTGACATTTTCACAGCATTCTTGGACAGGACATCTCTCTCGACTTGTATATGAGGAGCCGAAGACATGCAACTTGCAAACTGTGGCCAGTTTTTCTTCTGAAATCCTGAATCCATAGAGGTCATGTTGCTCTCAGCTCCTTGTTTCATTTTTTAGTCAAAAGGAACCAAGAAAACCAGCAATGTGAGTTCACTTTTTTCTGAGCGATAACAAGAGGAGAGCGGGAAGTCTGTGGACGGACACAACTTCCAAAAGACCCAAGTTTATGTTCTCCACATTTCCTCCTCCTCCTGAGTCTGTTTAATGAGTGCAGATGCTAACTGGGTTGGCGGTTAAGACTGAAACCAACAACATAACAACAAGATCCCCGACTGCTGCTCAAGCTGGTGGCGGAAAACACGAAGTAAAACATCAGAGATGCTGGATGTCCTGCTGGGGCGTAATCAAGCTTTCACATCCTAGTCTGAACTTTCAGACCCGACTGTGACCCATCAATTGATCCTGCACATCAAGGAACCTGATCCAACTCATCATTTAGTCCTGAAGACTGGAAGTTTCCTCCTTCCTTCTTCTACCTATACAGCTATTCACACAGATGACAGCATATACACCTGTATGTCTGTTACCTGATAACTAAGGATCTTATTTATAAAAACAGCTCATATTTATGCAAACTAGCAGATGGAAAAACAAGAGACTGTCAGTCATGTTGATTGGTCAGAGACAAACTTCCTCAAAGATCCAGCACATGGAAACTTATAGATTTATTTACACGGTTAAACATGATCAACTTGTTTGTGTGACTCACCATGTTTATTTTCTATGATTATAAAACATCTGTGGTGCTTCTCTAATCTGATAAGGAAACATTTGATCCTGAGGTTTACTGTGAACCGCTACCAACAGAAAGCAGGTCTTTGCAGTAAACAACGGTGAGTGTTTTATAGGCTAGCAGCTTCTAAATGAATCACAAGGCCGATTCTGTCATCTTCATCCATCCAATTGTCCACATCTTTTTTCCGTGCGCTCAGTTTCACATTGAGAAGACTCGACAGGAAACACTGAGCCAATGTACTGCTACATTACAGCGAGATGGTTGCAACCCCTGTTTATTATTACCAAGTATCTAAATCTAAACAACATTGTACCAATGAAATTAAGTGTTAAAAATGAATAAAAATTGAAGAGTATTTCTGATATGTTTTTACAGCTGAGGCTGATTTTCCATTTAAGTTTTTCAGGTTGAAACAAATAATAAATAGACTGACTGTAACTCAAAGGTTTGATTCATTGAAGTTCCACATATGATCCATAAATAATGAACTAATGTAAATGCAGATTTATATGAGAATTCTTCTGTAAAGGAAAAAAGGTGGAAATTTCTGCAGATGCTGACGGTTTAAAGTGGCTGCCCTTTTCCAAACTGTTCCTACAGTTGACTTCCCAGATTATTCTGCGTAATAAACCATCTGGTGTTCGGGTTTTTGTTGTTTGATCTAATTTCCTATTGTACTTGAGCATTTAAAGGACAAGCCGAGTAGGATTTGAGGAGCTTCCAAAGCAATTACATTTTTTTTTTCTCACTCGCATGTTAATGCATCTTTTGTGTTTTCTTTTTTTTTTTTTTTTTTTTTTTTTATGCTTTAGACATCTTTTTTTTTTTTTTTTTTTTCTTTTTTAGTTATGCCCAAAAAAAGATTTAAAAAGTATAAATGGATGTTAGTTATCTGTTAAATTTGTTCAAAGTAAAGTTTAAAAAGAGTTTGGAGTTTGTAAATCAAGTGTTGTCTGCAGATGTGGAGCACCAAACTCTGCATGACTCTGAGGTTAGTTGGGAATTTTATCTTTGTCTTCATTCTACTGTCTTATTGGATGGTGACTAATCAAACTGCCCAGAGTCCTCCCCCACCACTGCAGGCTCTTAAAGGGGAGTGAGCACACATGTTTTAAGATGGATAGCGTTGCAACTGTGTCTCAAGGTAATATGATAAACAAGTCCGAGACTCGAGCAGCAGGTGTGGCAAACTCTCTCTGTCTCCCTCTTAAAATCACCACTTTCGCCTCCACCTGACAGTCATTTCTCATCTCTTGGCTTGTGTTTCTCCAACTGGCCTCCACGGGCTGAGTCCAGCTCTGCCCCTGTCAGCAGGTGCTCTGAGGCCATAAAATCTCATCCTGTGAGTAGGATGGAGAAACAATTTTGCGTTTTGGAGCAGCTTTTTCAGTTGTCACTACAGCTGTTCCCGGTGTCCTTATCAGAAGGTGAAATAAGTCATCCAGAGGCTGTCTCAACTAGAGAAGAACTGGTCATGTGATGCCCTTCGTCACAGCCAATGATTTGCAAAAGCGAAAAAAGGCTTGTGATATACTTCTGTATGGAAAAACCCCCTCATGAGAGAGCAAAAAGCTGTTAGCGATATTTATTTTTGGAAATGTAGGTGTCTTACCATCTTTTTATTGTGATTATTAGGTTTTGTACGATTCCAGATGTTATGGACATGCAGCTGTAGGCGCTTTTTATACATTTGTTTTTTTTTTCCTTCCACTGCACCTGCATTTTGGTTTAGTGTGTGTAGTGTATTCGAAACGCAGCTGTTATCTTTTAAGTCAGAGCCACAGTGAAATCTCAATCTCTATAAATAGCGTATAAATACAAAGTGTACATTATTTATTTATTTTCATTATTAATTTAAATGAACATTTTCTTTCTTTTAAATTTAGGTTTATTCCTGTTCTTCGCTTCTCAGCACCATCCCTACCTACTAAGCGCCACAGTGTTAAAAGCGCTGTGATAAACGCTGCATTCCTGAACAGATGAGATGAGTTTGTACTTTTGCTTTTGTGGCTCTGCTGCCTTCAGTGTCTCTTCACCTGCTGTAATGAAGAACAGGTATTACCTCAATGTTGTGCCAAATGCAGTCCCTTCTCACCTGCTCCTCACCCTTTTTTCTTGTGATGGGCCTTTACTGCAATGCAGCTGAGCAAATTGAAAATGCCAGTCAACTGAAGCGTCACACTTATCTAATCCGACCTGTAATACAGGGCTATGCTCTATTGCTTTTGCATAACACCCTCTCCATGTTTGTAACACCCCCCTACCACCACCACCACCACTGAAGGTAGTTTTAAAGTATTGTAATTTCACCTATTGTAAATCAAGGCCAGCTCCACCTTTTTCTCTTCTCTCTTGCTCTCTGTCCTTGTCAGAGAACCTCTCTGGTGTGCCAACGCAAAAGTCCACATTGCTCCCTTAATTGCAAATACTTAATATGTAAATGCTTACATAGCCAATCACAGTGAATGAGGGCAAAAAGATACATAGATTCACTGAGAATTCATCATGTCAGGGACTAATGCGTTTCTGCTTAAGTCAGCAAAGGAGATGTTAATGCTGCTGTGAAAATTAATGGAAGTATTGGCTTACAAACATTTATTATTTATTGTGGCTCCCAGCAACCGGCGCCTCTAAGGTTGTTTTTCAGAAGCACAGGCCGCAAGGGAAGAACTTTCTTGTTTTTAATTAGATACCGGATAAGCAAATAATAACTTGGATAAACTATGAGCTCTGTGGTCAGCTGTTTCCCATATCACAATATATCATATAAAACGAAGCATTCTCCAATTTCTTAATAAAACTAATGAAAGTGCAATGAGTGATAATAAACTACTAATGTAATGAGCAATAAATAAGCTGAATGGGGGTCAAAGTAGGAATTTCTTTATGCTAGGATGAATGTCATTTTTGTAAATTGGTAAGATGAGTTATAAGCCAAATATATGCAAGGTTAACATCACGAGCACATATCTTCCCAAGTTTTACTTGCTTCAGGAGATGAGTTTCCAAATGCATTTTTTTTCTGTAAAAACCAAAAATTCCTATTGGGGGGGGAAATAGGAATGTTGTGATTCCTAATAGCCTGATGAGTTTTCATCTGTTCAACAGAAATTTGTGTTTTTTATACTTTGTAAACCATCTACAAGTTTTTTCACCCAGCTTTTTAACGATTGGTTGTAAAACACAGTTTCTCTGTTGTTATATTGCTTTTTAATCTGCTGTTTTTCTGCTGTAAACACAAAGGTGTCTTTGTTCCTGGAGCTACTCAAGTAGGTTCTCAGCTATTTTCCACTACACAGAGTGAGCTTTCTCTATATATTTTAGCTTGTGATGCTGCAATATTTTTCTAAAGTGGAAAAAAAAAAATCTATGAACCAAATTGTTTTTGTGTCCACAACCTACAGCTCAATAGGTCAGCAAGTGCAACAGACTTTCAGAAGTTTGAGAGATGACCACCAGCATAATGTTATTAATTAACAGCAGGGAATCGTGAGTATTGTCTTTTAAGTGCCACTAAAAGATGTTCTGAATTCACTTTGAGTAAGTTTCCTACTTGGCCCAAAGAGTCTGACTACAGATACACCTTTAACATGGAACCCTTAAAGGAAAAAAAGTTACCTGTCCAATGATGATTTGTATGGTTTTCTCTGACAAATATGTAAAAAAAAAAAAACAACAAAAAAATAAAAACACGTAAGCATGAAAGAAACAACCAGTCTGATTAAACAAGTACTGTAAGGAAGATTTATCATTCAGAGAACAAGTGAATTATTGAGGGTTATGTACAAAATAAAAGACTCTACATTAAAGGAATTCAAACAAAAATGTTGCATATTTTGAAAGCAGTGTGCTTTTAAAATATGTTAAAAATGATCATTTTAATGCAATTGGCTGGCTGCATGACCAGGATTTTAACCTGTCTCTCGCCTGCTAATTGCTGGGATAGGCTCCAGCTTCCCTCCAACTCTACAGTGGAATAAGTGGTATAGATTTTTATTTCTGTATTCAGTTAAAATTATTTCATTGCCACCACTTTATCCGAACTACCCAATGGGATTAGTGGTACTCTCTGTTGGATGTCTGAACTTAATATGCCTCTTCTATAACCTGTGGCATGTGCATCCGATGGCGGATTTCTAAAGACTTAACCACTTTAGAGCATGATGTAAACATGCTGCATGAACACTTTTTACTGTTCCTCAGTCCAATAAAGTACTTGTTGAATGTGATGTGGGTTAATAATATGCATCTGAATTTACTCACAGAGTGCGTACACAAGAGACCCCTATCCAAAAACACTGTTTTAACAAAAGATACTGTTATTTTTTTGGATGCAAGTTTCATGATGACGCATAAAATCTGTGTAAGATCCTTTTTTTTAATTTGTTTTTGGATGTCAATATTGTAAACCTCAACAAGGATGAATCCAAACTAAATTCTGATGTAATAAATGTATATAATATATTTAAAGATGGGGACCATTTGAGCAACTACCTTAATATCTATTTATTACATGATATTATGCAACATTCTAAAGTAGATAATACAAAAAGGAAAGACATTTGCTCTATGACCTACAACTTAAGATATTATGTGCAAATGTCAGAAATCTCTGACTTTATCTTTGAAAATCTTAGTACTTAATTACATAATCGTAGGTTTTCAACTTAAGATTGTGCTTGCAAGCTTCAATGTTGCTCATCCTGAGTGCCCCACTGCCCGCCAGTCTCTGTGGAGAAATGTCACAGTACACTGCATGAGTGACCATTTGTGCAATTTCCCTGCACAGTCCGTTTTCTTGTTCACACTCAGGTTATCACTCATACTTGTGTGGTGTCACAAGGGAAGCCCACCACTGGAGGAGATGGGGATTTAAACCATGAAAATGACAAAAAAGTCAAATACCCCACAAACATAAGGCAGGAGGGAGAAAAAAAAAACTTTTTTCTACAGACTAAGTGACTGTGAAGTGCCAACCGGGGCAGAAATGTGCATGTGAATTCTTTTGGTCAGATAAAACGAACACACAGACAAAAATAGAAATAAATCAACAAAACAAACAAACAAAAAAAAAAAGCTTGTATTGGGTGGGTTCAGTCCTGTTATGGAACAAAAACTGCTGAAAGGAAAACGTGACAGATCAACTTGGCAAGTTCAGTGTAAAAGACCCTGCAGAGGTAAAATGAAAACCAAAGCAGATAAAGAAAAAGATTCTAAACGAGAAAAGACACGATGCAGAAGTTCGCACGAGGACTGCATCAAGGCTACAAGCAGTGAGCTGGCCGACTTTGCTTTATCTGCATTTGATGTGTCCTGAGATAACATTGTTGTAAATGGCCACTATATAAATGAAGCTCAATTGAACTGAACTGAATGAGCACTCAGCCTGTAATACAGCCTGCAATAAAAGGCATTTTATTAAAATTAATTAAACCAGGAAGATATCACTGTGAAACCTACCAAGCTCCTTGAAATCCTGCTCAGTTTGTTCATTTAGCTTCTTTTTCAGTTTTCACCTCACATAAAGGTTACACTGACAATGCACACACTGAAGGCATGAGGTACCGCATTCTTCCTTCAGAAAAAAAACTACCATTTATGGAGGAAAAGGTCCATCCACTGTTTTTTGCATGCTTCAATCTGATCTCTCTCCAGTGATTTAGACATTTAGAGCCCTAGCATGACTTCTCAGTGCAGGTGGCCGACTGTATAACATCAATACACCTGGTGAACATAGGAATGTGAAAGAATGTGATAAATCTATATAATTTAACACCAGCTACTGTCCTAAACGAGTATTTTTAGTGCGTAAACCCAAGCAAATAAAATAAACAGTGAAAGTTAAAGGTCAATATACAATTAAAGAAAATTGAGAAGTATTAATGCACCCATTGTCTTGCTTTGAAGCACTGTAGTTTTTCTTTAACCTCTATCCTCAACTTTCCGGCCAGTTTGCCACTTCTTTAATTAAAACACTTGTGAATGATGTTTAACAGTTTGTGGTTGGCGTCTAATACTAATGCAGCCATTGAATCACTAACCAAGAAGAAAGCACATGATGTAAAAACTGATGTGCAGGGACTGAAAACAGCTTGGAAGTGTAATGTTACTGAACATAAGGCTAAGTGGCCTCTGACACCACAAAAAGCCCAAGAGACGAAGCCGTCTCAGGATATCAATATTCCTGCCTTCATGTCTGTGTTGGATCAACAGCAACATATACTTCCTGTAAGTAACATTAAAGTAAATAACAAATCACATTTGTTGGAAAATAACCAATGCAGTGAAAGGCGAGAATGGCAACCTTCCTTATTTCAGCCCGGGCAGTAAACACAACCATATGTTTAAATAAGCAACAATCATCCCAGCAGAACTTCAACTTTTTGCTGTTTGTGCTTTTTTTCAACATCTTGCACAACAGTTTGATGACATATAAAATAAAGTAGCTACGATATCTTCATGATGCATTCTCACAGGGAGCCATCAACACTCACCTAAATTCATTATTTCTGCAAGAACCAGTTTTGTGTCACTTCCAAAACCCAACTTTGGCACTTGCTTTAATCAGATCTTTTTGGACTTCCATATTTTATTTGGGCCACAAGCCCCAAGTAGCTGACCCCTGCTTGTTATCTGCCCCAATGACCTCTGGGCCTGTTTTTCTGGGGCCTGAAAAGCTTCTAGTGGTAGAAAATAGTGACAGCAATAAAGCCAGTTTCACCTGCAACATGTGCTCTCATCAGCTGCACGAACAGTAAAACTTCCACATCTGGATTTACTGCAGCTTTTCAGTTTCAGAAAAGTTGTAAAAAAAGCTGCTGGTCAGTGGGAAACACTTTGAACCAGACTGTTTTTATGAACCTTGGTTGGTTCAGCACTGGAATAATTTCACCTCAAAGAGAAGGAGCACATTGGAACTCTGCAGACTGACTTCAGAGGAGGAGGATGTAAACCTGAGACATTCTTCAGATATTTATATATGATCCATGTAGAGTGGTTAAAGCTACCAGCTTAAGTTGATGCAAGAAACCTCATATAAAGTTACTACTTTTTCTCTTTGAAAGGGTCGTGTTACCAGGATTGCTTCTGTTACAAACTTAGTTTGTGAATCAGAAAACTTGCAAATCAAATCATTTACATTTATACAGAGATGTGCAGGAACTGCTAATGTATCTGATACCAGATGATCTTTCAGCAGAGTTTGATAAACCAGGCAAGCTGTGATTACATGGTTCAATCACGGAGCGGTCTGACCCTGGTATATGATTGTCTGATCTGTGTGTAACTTGTTTGGATGTCCAATCAGCAGGTTTTCAGCCACATCACAGCACAAATTCTGCTCTAGTTGAGGTCCTTTGTGACATCTGCTTGAGCACAAATCATGGAAAACAATTTAGTCCTGCTACTGGACAGAAGAAAAACATTAAAAATCAGTCCGAGCTTCAAACAGCAGAGTTAAATAAAATTATTTTTTATTTATAAAACACTTTACATTTTAAACAAAATCAGAAAGTGCTTTAGGCACCAGATTTACTGAATATTTATATATTATAAATCATACTGTAGATGAGAAAAAAAATGTTGAAAATGCATTAGTTTATGATGGCAGTAAAATTACATCAGATTTCATATTGTGGCATCACAGAAATACAAGTTTCCAGAACGTTTACTTTGGTAATCAGTGTTTCACAGGAAATCTTTGTCAACGACTGCGTGCCGCTGCACCAGCACGAAGCCAAACTGGTGCTGATACATGATGACCAGAACACTTTCAGGATAGTGTTACAGAAGTCTCTCTCTCTCTCGCTCTCTCTCTCTCTCTTTCTCTCTCTCCATATTATCAAATAAATGTAAATGAAATATTAACCTCATTTTATTTGATATATTTATATGTGTAACTGAAAAAAAATTTGAGTGAAATTAGGAATTCTATTTTTTTTATTTATAGGTTATTTTGCAGTTATTTTACTGGTCGGGTCCACTTGAGCTCAGATTATACAAACGTAAATATACACCCCTGGTTTACGGGGTTCCCTGCTGAAGATTCGTCCACAGTTAAATGTTAAATGTTGAAAAGTATTTGAGAACCACTGCTTTAATGCAACAAACATTTTCAATATGAAAATCTAGTGACGCAATAACTGCCTCTCCAGAGCATTTCTTTGCCAGTGTATCTTGGGTTTCTTTTCCTCATAAGCCCTTGAATTTGAAAATGTGGGTGGTTGTAAGAACAAGTTTGTGATTCAAACAAAAATCCTTGTCTCTGCCATTGAATACATCGTGTTCTGTAATTGAAAAAACTTCCACAAAGAGAGAAATTAGAGTACAATAATCTGCTTTGGCACTGAGAGAACTTGAAGTTCTTTGAATGCTGCACTGAGGTTCATTTTCAGTTTGGCCTTGATTTTTTTTCAGCTGAGTTCCTGCAGTGGAAGTGGAAAAGTGTATTATAGGCTGCATATTAAAGCCCGTAAATTTAATCATAGTAACTTCTCAAACTGCTGCATGTGTGTTACTTGCATTATATGGAAAACATGTCGTAAGATTCTTCTGTCCTGAAGCTTCTCAAAAAAAGCTTCAGGACAGTAGTCTAGGCAGATAAGCCCGGACTTCCTTCCAGCTGACCACATAATATAGCTCCTTGGAGAAATCCTGAGGTATTCCCTGATTGGCTGAGAGATGTAGTCCCTGCAGCGTCTTTTGGGTCTTCCCCAGCGGGCATCTTCCCTGTTGAACTTGTTCAGAAAACCTTTTCATGGAGGCGTCCAGATGGCATCCCAACCAGATGTCTGAGCTAACTGATCTGGCTCTTCTCACTGTGGAGCAGCAGTTCTAGCCCCTCCTGGATGACTGAGGTTTCTTGCTTGTCTCTAAGGGAGAGCCAAGCTGCCCTGTGGAGGAGACTCATTTCAGCTCCTTGCTGGCTTCACCGGACTATAACTTCCAACTCTCACTGGAGTGATTCACAGACAAGCTTAGATGAAAATCATTGGGATGAAGCGCACTCTCCAGGTCAGGAAGAGGATCCTGCCCCAAGTGGAGGAGTTCAAGTATTTCTGTTCATGTAAAAGGGACGATGTGTTGTAATTAAGATATATAACATCAAACCTGAAATGCATCTTGGAATATGTAAATAAAGCTGTTCATATCTCAGCTTTGAATCCATACGTCAGAATCTTGTAATCCTCTGTAATCATCTGATGTTTTAACTATATTTCTCCATGGAAACGGCACATGGTAGAGAAGATGTAGAACACATCACATGCTGGCTTTACTGACCCTCAGACATCTGACCACCAACTACACCCCAAAACTTTGGAAAAGCTTTCCACTTTTGGAAACTATCATGTCAAATGAAGATTGAATAAAATCTTTTCTATTGACTCACTTTGAGTGTTTTCCACATTTAATAATATGCTAATCTGGCATAACTATGAAACTATGATATATCAATTTAAAAGGAAAGATTTACAGGTGAGTTCATTTCTTGTCTTTGGTTTAGTTTTAGTTAAAAAGGAAGAAATGCACCAAATTATCATACTTGACAGAATTGCTTTATATTCATCTATATTTGTTGATCTTCTTGTTTATCCTTGTTTGAATAACTGATAATTGTTTGGATTTGTTCCTACGGATCATTGAAACAGACATTTTTAACAAACACTAATTTTCAAACGAGATTTCAGATCTCGTTGGATCTGAAAAACTCGGAGCTAAATTTTCCGGTTTTGTAATGAACCTGGATGGCATTACTTTAGCTTCCAGTGCTACAGTGAGAAACCTTGGAGTAATATTTGACTCGGACCTGTCCTTTGGCCCACATATTAAGCAGGTTACTAAAACAGCCTTCTTTCATTTACGTAATATAGCCAAAATTATGGACATTCTGTCTCAGAGTGATGCAGAAAAACTGGTTCACGCTTTTGTTACTTCGAGACTAGATTACTGTAACTCTCTATTACTGGGCTGTCCTAAATATGCCCTGAAAAGCCTTCAGCTGATCCAGAATTCTGCAGCCAGAGTCCTGACCAGAACCAGCAGGAGAGATCATATTTCTCCAGTTTTAGCCTCTCTTCATTGGCTGCCTGTTGAATCTAGAATAGAATTTAAAATCCTTCTCCTTACATATAAAGCCCTCCACAACCAGGCACCACTATATATTAAAGACCTCATTGTTCCTTATATACCAAGCAGAGTACTTCATTCGCAGACTGCAGGCTTACTTGTGGTTCCTAGAGTCTCAAAGAGCCGAGCAGGAGGCAGAGCCTTTGGTTATCAGGCCCCTCTCTTATGGAATAAGCTCCCAGTTAGTGTTAGGGAAGCAGACACCCTCCCCACCTTTAAGACTAGGCTGAAGACTTATCTTTTTGATAAGTCCTATAGCTAGGGATGGTTAGCATCCCTTAGTTATGCTGCTATAGGTTTAGACTGCTGAGGGACATTTCTTGATACACTGAGCTTCTTTCTTTTTCTCTTTATCTCTCTCTTTTATCCCCCCCCCATAACAGTGTTGCATCATTAACATGTATGTCTCCTGTCTCAGCAGGTCTCCCTGGCCGAGAGTAGCAGTTCCTGTTGTCTGTTGTCTTTCTGTCCTCTTCCCCCCCCCACACAACAGAGGCAGATGGCTGCCTGTCCTGAGCCGGGTTCTGCCGGAGGTTTCCTTCCTGTTAAAAGGGAGTTTTTTCCTTCCCACTGTTGCCAGTGTGCTTGCTCAGGATGGGAGATTGAGTTGGATTCAACTCAATCTGTTGGTTTCCTTATATAGGCTATTATGAATTGGCCTTCATTATGTTTTCCCCTCTGTCTGTAAAGCGTCTTGAGATGGCATTGCCGTGATTTGACGCTATATAAATAAAGTTGAATTGAATTGAATTGAAAACTGAAATCCAAGCCTCCAATTCTCCAATTATCTACAGAGTCAGTAACCAAAGCACCCTGCAAGCTCTGCCTGACTTAAAACTGCACAGAAACCTCAGGAGTTTGGGAGAAGAAAACAGTAAATATACTTTAGTTTTTTAAGTCACTTTAACCCTTTAAGGTCCTGGTCTAGCATTTGGTATAACTGTTGTGACTTTGATGAATTTCTTTTTAAAAATTATGGAATTGTGCCTCCGTTCTCTTGTTGCTGTTGGTTGGTTGGTGAGTTCGTCTTCCTTTATTAATCATTAATACATTTGTTAAAATGCCCATTTTGTTTCAAAATGGTTTCTTCATCCTCCTTAAATAACTTTAATATAACACCATAATTAAACTTCATGGTTCGTTTTTCACAGGTTGAAGGTCTTAGATATTTTCTGTTTAACTTCAAAGGGTTGAATTTGATGTTATTTGGCTTGTAGAATGACAAACTACATATGTCACATTTTTTTAGGTGGCCGTTGAAGATCTGAGTTTTTTTCTGTGCTCTTAAGTTCAAGTCAAAGTCTGAAAACGAGGATGATATCCTAAAGGTTATGACTTGAATTAAGTGTTTACATTACTGTGTGGAGTTAAGATGGCTACCTGGAGAAAGTGAGGGAGACCTGCAAGGCAGGCTTATGCAAGCTGAGCCACTCCTACCTCAAATGCAGCATATTTCATAGTGATCCCAGCAAAACAAGGACAAAAGGAAACTGTAATGATGGGATCTTAACTGGGCACAAGCTTTTGCCTCTCTGAGTGATTTGTAATTCATTCTTATGAACTCCTGCCTGCCAAAGACCTTGCTTTAAATTAAAAAGTCAAACTAGTGAGTGAAATGCTTGGATACTGATTTTCTCTGCTTGGCCCTGCTGTCTTTGTGTTTTATGGGAATTTTTTTTTTTTTTCAACCAGTAAAATAAGTGGGGGGGGGGGGGGAGTGGAGGGTTGGCTAAGAAATTACACTGTTTGATTTCATTAAATTTGCAGTTAACTAATTGTATTGTTAATTTATTTAATAAAAGAATGTCCTCAGGATGTTGTTTCAATAACAAGTGGATATGAAAAACCACTGGATCCTTAGCTAACTGAACCAATCCTAAAAACACAAACAAAAAATGGTATCCAACAGCCAAAACAAACAAAAAAAAAAGACTTAAAATCCATCCTTATCTTTGTGAGGTTATTTTGATCAAGAGGTGCATCATCTAATTTAACAAAGGAAATGTTAAAAACCTCATTTCAGCATCAGCTTGTTAAATGTAAAAACAGGCATTTATGCATGTCTCAGACAATGGGAAACAAATGAACTACCTCTAAAAGGTCATGAGACTGTCAGGCCGTCTGCCGGCACAGACAGAGGCAGAGATGAGGACAAATAAACATAATCCCAAAATAATGAATGAATTCAATTATAATCATGAAGATGTACACTGAAACCTGCTTGCCCTCATATTTTGAGTGATACACTTGGTCATAAATGATCATGCGGTGATATTCTAATCAAATTAAATTAGCTTTATATACAACTGGATAATTAATTATCCCTGAACTTGGATGGCCAGCTTGCAGCTCCCATGATGCATTTCATTAAGGTGTTGTGGCTAAAGGGGAAAGTAGATCATAGAATTGATGTTCATCTGTCTTTACAAACTGTGCTTTTATATTTTGCAAAGCAACTTGCCACCAGCATTGTCCAAACACATCTATTAAAGATGTGGTGCAAAACGGGAGTGGTGGATCTGACTAAGTAAAACCCCGAGGTAAGCCTGAAGGTCTGACGGTGGTGCTATTAACCAGCAAGTGAGGTATAACCTTTACTTCCTAATAAAACTAATTAAAATAATGAAAGCCACTGCTATGGTGAATTTTAATGATTTAAAACTATATTCAGAAGGTGGATGTGGGTATCCCAGTTGAGTTGGACATTTATGGTATGATATTACATGTAGAAGGAACACATCCTGCTTCAGTACATACGTGTGTGAAGCCTGTTCGATGTGGTTGGGAAGACCAGCAATAATTTCCTATTCATCGTTTAAAAGTCTGGAAAAAAGAATAAATACGTTTTCTTCAATTTATTATTGCATTTTGAAAACTGAATAACTGAAAACAACAAAAACACTGACTTTGTTCAAACATTTGTATTCATAAGAGTACTCCAGTGTATTCACAGAAGTTGTTTTTTAAACAAGAACGAGTCGAAGATAGAAAGATTTTCATGAATTGCACATCTACATAAACCGTTTGTCCGTAGGACTGAACGGTTTGTGAATGAGGTCCATTAATCTTAATTCAGCGTAACAACTTCAAGGCTGAAACTCTATCAACAACAACAACAACAACAAAAAATAATGACAATAAGAAATAAAACTCTTATTTATCACAGCAACTGTTATCCAAAAAAACCCAAAACCTTCAGCATCCACATTTTCTTCTGGATCGATTCTGGTCAAGCAGTCACTAATGGGATGAGTATAGTAGAATATAATGCTCCTAAATGACCAGGGGGGCTCTTCAGACAGGGATGCATAGGTTACAGATATCACCAGATAATGCTCGCATGCAGTCTTTTATAGATAGTGGCTGCACAGAGCAGGTTGCATTAAGAGCTGGTTCTAAAGGGTGAGCTCAAAATATTTTCACTTTCCCCTGTTAATGTAACACGTTAGGCTTTAAGAAGCCACTTGTAGGTCAACAGCCTCAGTGACTTAAAGTGTAGAAAAGGACAGCTTCTGTGCTTTGGAATAAATGAAATTTGGTGTTACATAGTTTTATCATTTTTTTTCAGATTTCTTTTCAAACTGTTAAAAGCACACTTCACCCTACAGAAATGTTAACTACGCTCTACAAGTCTCATTTTCTCATTTGTTTTCTCTTTCATTTCTGTCTTGATTAAATCGACCTTTTCACGTAACACTGAATCTGATAAAAACTGATTGCCCAGCACTGAAAGCTTTGGTATTAGGTTTTGTTTTATCTTGTCATATTAGATCTGTCGTATTGACTGTTAACTTCTATCTTAAACTCTTGATGCGTGACATAAGTGAACGGTACGGTCAGGTTAACGTCTTAACCCTCACACAGCTACTGTTACTTTCAACAATGCCTTTTTTTCCATGATAAGAGAGATGGTGAAAAGCTTAACATGGCTCTTTGTTGACCAAAACATGTTGAGACGTATGAGAGTTTTTGTTGATGAGATGAGACTGGTCGAAAGTGTCAGTGGCTGGTCTGTCTGATGTTCAAAATGCATGACATTTCTGCCTGTTGTGCATGTAATCTGTCAGAAGCTAAGAAGTATCAGCAACGGTGCTGCATCCTATCTCTTGTTGGTCATGCCCACCACCTCACATGCAGCACACATTCTCCACTACACGCCTCTCAGCACCACTGACACACAGACACACAACTGACTTCCTTAATTCATTGATGGAAGCAACATAAACAAAGAGGTTTGGTCGTTGTAAATGAGGAAATGATTGATGGACATACTTTCAATAGTGTCTATCCAAAAGAAAAGCAGAATGCATTGTAAAGGGAGATGGTGGTAAACGTGGTCACAAAGTTGGTGGAAAAAATTCCACCAATTGCAAGCAGCACTTGAACTCTCACCATGCTGATATTCTTTCAAATATAAGTTACAAGTCCTGTTAACATCAAACATACGTTACTCAACAGTTGGCTTGTGATTAATTTTAATGGTAAGCTTAAAGTTTTCACATAACTCTAGGTGCAAATGGGCTTCTAACTTCAGGCTATGGTTAGCTTGGTTGTGCTGACACCCGTTTATTAGTTTATGCATGTTACTACATGTGAAAAATTTGTAGGGCAAGTGAGTATTATGAATTGTCATGTTGGCCCATGTTTGACTGAGTGAAACATGAAGAGAACTGTATAATTTCAGACAAGTTGCTGTTCCCCATGTGTCTAAAATGGACAGCACACTTGGCTTCTGCAACATTACATAACAAGATGATACATGCAACTTTCCAACTTTATAACTTTGCATTCCTGATAAACTTGATGGCATAGTCACATCTGTTATGTGCTTTTCTGGAGCTGTTGCTCACCAGCAGCATCCTGCAGCTGAGAAACCAGTACTCCACTGGGTATTATGCAAAAGCATTAAGGTTACCTGTTGTCCTATGAATGACAACACTTGACTCAACCTGTCAACCTTTATTTCAATTTCCAGTACTTGCTGGCCTAGATTCATTTAAGACTACCACTTTTGTTTGGAAATAGAGTACAACTATCTCACACAGGAATTGCTAAAATGCAACTAAACTTAATAGGCCTTTTCTCTGAAAACCAAAAACAATACTGCAAACTGCAAATTGCCAAATACAACACTGCAAACAGGGGTCAGTGTGCTTCTTTTCTCCATGTTCTCCGATGTAATGAAGTTCATTGACAGTAAAAACTGAAAATAATCAACTTAATGTGCAACACTGCAGTGAGAAGTACACAATTTGGGGTATGCATCTGCAAATGAGCTTCTAGCGCTGACATCACCCAGGATACAGAAAGGTGAGACAAATCATGAAGCGCTCTTTGTGCTGTGACATGGAGGGGACTCTTTGAAGATCAAATGCTTATGAGTGGGCATCAAGGTCCTGCCAGTCAAGCACAATTAAAACCTTTGTGTGGCTGAGACACTCCAAAGAGATAATGAGAAAGGCTGTCCTCTAATCCACACTAATTATGTTTGAATGCAAGATAAGATTGGAGTAAACATGAGGAAAGGCATTTAGATTTTCAGATCCAGCTGACTTTGAGACTGTTGGGCTGAGAAAACTCCACAAGTTGTATTTTCTCTTTTGTTACTATATTTGAACAGACTATGTTCATTCTTTGACTGTATGTTTGCTGACTCATGCAAGCAAACCTTCAGTAGAGAATTATATTGGTCTGCTACTAACAACCTTGTTAACAAGCTTTAGCTTGCTACCAGTTGGCTGACGATAACATGGCAAGACTTGACTTTTTAAAAATCCATTATTAAACTTGACTTTTAAAAAATCCATTATTAAATGTATACCTTCATCTTAATTGAATAAAATAAAGCCTTTCTGAAACTGACAAATGTACAGACAGTTATTGGTTATATTTGTCTCGCTAAAGTCTGCTCAGAGCAGTTCAGTGGTACTGTCCAAACAGAATGGTTACAAGTCACTGGCGAGAACAGTGGTTCCCAACCTGGGGGGATTGATCTATGACAGAAGGGGTCCAGCTAGTTTAAGTAAAATGTATGGGTGCATACTTGTAACAAAATATGGACAAGTTTCAGAAAGTACTCATGAACAAATAATAATGAATTAACAACAGACACTGCAATAACCAAAAAACGATTGATATTATTATCACCAATTAAAAGCAACCCTGCGGAACCACTGGGCTAGAGCAGCTACAAGAGCAGCTATGCCTGCAACTGCGAACACTTATTAGGGGGCATTCACACCAGGATCGCTGAAGGGACTGAAGGATTTCCAAAAGATTTCACACCTTCCTTTGGTTTGATTTGCATTTAAATTGCACTTAACTTTTTTGGGAAATTTTATTTCAATAAATTCCCACAGTAATAAAAGAACATGGATGATCGGCCCATATGGTCCAGAGCAAACTGAAAACGTGAACCATCCATCCATCTATCAATCTTCTACCGCTTATCTGGGGTGGGGTCGCAGGGCAGCAGCCTAAGCAGGAAAGTCCAGACTTCCCTCTCCCCAGTCACATTTGCCAACTCTGTGGGGGGGGGGGGGGATCCCAAGGCATTCCCAGGCCAGCCAAGAGATATAATCCCTCCAGCGTGTTCTGGAACACCTCACCAGGTAGGCGTTCAGGAGGCATCCGGACCAGATGCCTTAGCCACCTCAACTGGCGCTGCTGCTCCTCTCAATGTGGAGGAGCAGCGGCTCTACTCTGAGCCCCTCCCAGATGATGGAGCTTCCCACCCTGTCTCTAAGGGAGAGCCCGGCCACCCTGTGGGGGAAATCCATTTCAGCTGCCTGTATGCAAGATCTCGTTCATTCAGTTATGACTCACAACTCATGACCATAGGTGAGGGTAGGAACATAGATCAACAGGTAAATCAAGAGCTTTGCCTTCTGGCTCAGCTCCTTCTGGACCATGATAAACCAGCGCAAAGTCTGCATAACTGCAGATGCCGCACCAATCGCCTGTCAATCTCACGCTCCACTCTTCACTCACTCGTGAACAAGACCCTGAGATATTTAAACTCCTCCACTTGAGGCAGGAGCTCACTCCTGACCTGGAGAGGACAATCCACCGTATTCTGGTTGAGGGTCATAGTCTTTTCATTTATTTATTTTTTTATTTATTTATTTTTTTTAACCTGTCCTGTCCAGCATCTCAGCATACAGAACAGCAATCTGCGTGCCATTGTTTGCCAGACAGATTTGCTCTGTCAAGGGAGACATCTCATGTATATAGCTGCCCTTGATAATCTGAATATTTTTATTATTGTGATAATTGTTTTATTTTATTTATTTATTTATTTTTTCCTTTTATCATTTTGCAATCATCGTCAATCTTGATATGGCCGAGCTGGACCTGGCAGGGAAAGAGGAAAAAAAAGAGGAAATGAAAGGAGGAAAAAGAGACACAGAAAAGAAAGGCGTGTCTAAGCTGCTAAAGTTACAGTATTTGCAAAACAATATACTGAAAAAATACAACAAGACAAAAGTAGGATAGTGACAATATTCAAAAATAGACAAAAAAATTAAAAAAAATAAAATTAAAAAAAGTAAATGAATTAATAAAATAACAATTACAATACCAACCGTCATTAAACATACCTACAGAGAGTCATCAGCAACATTTAGTAGGAAGCAGATGGGAAGATGAGCGCTTTGTGGGCGTGCACGTGTGAGTGTTCAACCTGTGATCATGCAATCAAAGATCAGCTGAGTGCTTGTAGGGGAGCACGACCACGACCCGAGGTGTAGAGGAGGAAGCCAAGGCCCCCAGGGCCCTGCAAGCCCACCGTGCACAGAGCCCGGGCAGGCAAAGCAGAGAGAAGCCTGTTCCATACTCCACGAGAAGCAAGAACTGAGTTCTTGTTCTCGAGGCTGCAAGAACAAGAAAAAACGTCTTGTTCGTCAGGTCCATACATACTACACGAGAAGCACGTCTGCAGCGGGGAGGGATCACTGCGGGGGGCAGATGTCTGCTTTATGTGCAATGAACCTGGTTGTTACCTCCGCCGAGGAGGCTGTTTTCCCCGGCGTCTTTTTGCTTAAGATAACTTAAAAGGTTACGGAGGGATTTTATAAATATTTCAAGAGTTGTTGCAAATGTAAAAATGAAGAACTGATTAAATTCTGGTGGTGATCAGGATCACCGTTTGGATCCAGGAATGTTTTAAAAGGATTCTTTAACATCGTGCTTGGTGGAGGTTTCCGCTCTCCGAGTTTCTAGGTTCATATTTAACGAGCAGCTTCGTTTGCGGCAGGGCGGGTTGTGCATGCGGCAGGGCGGGTTGTGCATGCGGCAGGGCGGGTTGTGCACGCGGCTGGGTCTGAGTGTTTTATTGCCACATGTAAAAATGTTCGTACTTTCTCACCACCTCGATAAGCTGTTTTATCAAAACAATCCGTTTTGCCGGCAACAGCAAACACACGGAAGCAGCAACTCCGCTTCATGCTTTCTCTGTGTTAACGACGCCCACCTCCAATGTCCGACCAATCACATGATACTTCTCGCAGCCCCGCAAGAAAAAAGTTCTGCCAGCCCGGTGTGTCAAGAACTGTCCTCAAACACGTCCGTGAGAACAAAATGACGTCATTTTCTTCTCGGAGCCTCGAGAACAAGAAAAAAGTTCTCGCTTCTCGTGGAGTATGTAACAGGCTAGAGCGTCCGTCCCCCGAGCCCAGAGCAGTGGAAGCCTCCAAGCAGGCGCCACCCGGCGCGACGAGGCAGGGGCACCGGGTAGCACAGGGCAACGGCAAGCCGGCCCAGCGGGCGCCGGGTGCTGAAGCGGGGGCTGCACAGAGAGCCGGCAGCCCACAGGCCCCAGGACCACCCGTACCCCCCGGCAGAGCCCCGGCCAAGACGCAGCAGGCTCCGTCCACCCAGAGCAAAACCATCGCGGGCTGGGGCCACCACGATACCAGGGGCGGGATCCCCAAGGACAAGGACACGTCCGTAGACCATCCCCCCAACAAGCCCTCCCCACAACCCTCCCACTGCTTCCTATCCCCCCTCACCAGCACCCTCCCCATCCCTCTCCCTCCCAAGCCCTACTAAAGGACCATTAGTCCCTGCTGTTCCAGTGCCTGAGGAAGATCGCTCCTCCCCCACCTCCAGTCCCTGCTGTTCTAGTGCCCGAAGAGGTCGCTCATCTTCTACCTCTTGACCCATGCCTGCTCCTGTCATCCCAGCCTCCCAGCTGTCCTCCTGAACCAAGCCTTCCCCCGTCGTCCCAGCCTCCTGGCCGTCCCCCAGGCCCAAGCCTACCCTATTCGTCTCTGCCTCTGGGTCGTCCTCCAGAGCCAAGCCTGCCTCATTTGTCTCTGCCTCTGGGTTGTCCTCAGGACCCGAGTCTGCCTCCGTTGTCCTAGCCATCCGGCCGTCCTCCAGAACCAAGCCTACTGTCTCGGCGGCCTCCCAGCTGTACTTTGAAGCTCAGCCTGCTTTCTGGCCGTCATCCAGACCCAGGCCTGCTCCCATCATCCCGGTCGTCCTTCAGACCCAGTCTAGCCCCTGTCGTCCCGGCCTCCAGGCAGTCCTCCTGAGCCATGTCTGCCCCGACTGTCCCAGCCTCCAGGCTGTAATCCAGGTCCAAGTCTTCCTCCCAGCCGTCCTTCTGAGCCATGCCTGCCTCCGTCGTCCCGGCCTCCGGGCAGACCCTCAGAACTAGGCCCACCCCTGCTGTCTCTGACTCCGGGCTGTGCTCTAGAACTAGGTCACCTGTCATCTCGGCTTCCTGGACTTTTGTTTTGTTTTGTGGCCACAGGAGGTTTTCTTTAAGCTCACTTTTCACTTCAGTCACAGTAGCAAATTGCTACCTCAGCTGTGATCTTTCCTGACCTTAAGATTGATGCATTTTGGTTGGGGGTAGAATTTTTTTAAGGTGATGGAGGAAACCACTTTAGTATGGGTATTATACTTTGTGAAATCAAAATACTCACCTTTCCTTTGGTCAATGTGCTTGTTGAAAGTCACTCTGCTTAAGGATGACACCAGAAATCACAAGGGGCTGCCGTTCCTGTCACGTTTGACAGATTTATGTTAAAGACTGACAGAGGATGAATGGACAGCAGCAACGATCTGTCCTTCCTGACACCTGTTGGTGAAATTTGATTCAACCATGTACGGATCTCCATTAATCATGGGATGTGTAATAGTTTATCAGAGGAGCAAAGTTTTTCAGTTTTTTTTTTTTTTATTTGCTTTTTTTTTTAAACTATCTGGAAACACTCTGAACATCTTGTTTAGGTTTAACCTCCCTGGACAAAAATAATCTAATTTACTGAATAGCCATCGTGTTAAAGTAAACTTAATCATTCAGTTGACATGGACTTAAGAGGGTTCATTTTGAGTGGACCACACTGTCCCGTTGAACGAGGAGTGGCTTTTGCTGAGCTTTCCGCCTGTGACCCCGTCATACTGGGAGTGTGTTAGAGCAGAGCGTCTCTGCTGAAGCTGGATTCTCCAGTTTACTCAATCACATGGGGATGGACTGGTACTTACAGTGAGGGAGCTCAAACTCTGTTTCTCGATGACAGCCCAGAAACTTGACTGATCCAGAGAAGATCTGTGTGGTGGAATCCCTCCTGCAGTGTGTGCAAACCTGGTGAAAAACTGCAAAAAATGTTTAACATCTGTAATTGCAAACAAAGGCTACTGTACCAAATATTAACATTGATTTTATCAGGTTTCAGTTTAAATACAGTACTTATTTGCAGCCTTAACATACAAATAAATAATTTAGAAACTTATACAATGTGATTTCCAGATTTTTTTTTAAGATTGTCTCACAGTGAACATGCATCTAAGATGAACATTTCAGACCCCTCTGATTTTGAAGTGGGAGAACTTGCAAAATCATAGGGTGTTCAAATACCTATTTGCCTCACTTTATGTAGCACTTTTCCAGTCATGCTGAACTCAAAGCACTTTATACTACTTGTCATATTCACCCATTTACACACACATTCATACCACACACTCATACATACTCAAAACCCCGATGGGCGCAGAATCTTGCCCAAGGACACTTCGGCACAAAGTCAGGGGAAGCCTGAAAACTATCTCCCAACTTTCCAGTTGAGAGACGACTGCTGTTCCTCCTGAGCTATAGCCAATAAGAGAGCTGGTTAGATGGCAACAGTGAGAACCGTCCAATTTGATTCAATTCCTTTTATTGTTTTCTATAAATCTTTATAAACGATCAAAGGAACAGTAAACCAGTAAATGGTAATTTGGCCAGTCAGACCAGGTCTCATATGCTCAATCGTCATTCCTTTTAAACCAGAGATAGTTGGAGTTGTACAAAGTGATGCAACTTTTCAAATCTGAGATCAATATTTCATGATCCATGGTGTTGATTATCATGCAGGACTCTTGCTTGGTGCCCATGCCACTGATGATGATGATGATGATGAAGTTTTGGAGTAAACCATAATCCAAAGTCTGCAAATTTTATTTATTTTTTATTTAGACTATATCCACTGCTTTTCATTGACTGACTTTATGTCTTGAGAGAAATTCACTTTCAACTACTACTACTAGTATTTGACTTTGAACCTGATGTTTTAGTGCCAAACAGATTACAAGATTTAAATAAAGCAAACTCAAATATATGTATATTTCCCAAAATGTTGCATCTATTAGAATTACTAACATTTTAAGGGATTAGCACATTTTCACACCAGCACTGGCCAGCTGCAAATTGTGTAACAAATACTATATCCCAGGATAGAGGAGGGAAGTTTTATATATAGTTGCTTCCAGTATAACTTCTGCAGGAATCAAGGCAAATGTGCTCCTTCATGCTTAAAATGCAGCAGCCTGTTTCTGAAGAAGCTCTGCGGGCTGTCAATGTTCAGGCAAGGTGGTGGGGAGGGGGACTGTCCTTCAACATGGATGCAAGCTATGAAATTATCTTCTTCTCTCCCAACACCTTAACTGGTAGGACCAAAGGGACATCCCAGCACAGACAGGGTTTGTACTGACATGGCCCTGTGCAGTCAAGCCAGCAAGGGGCTAAAGTTGACATCAGAAATAGGAACATCCATCACTGATCAATACATCCCATTTTACTTCTATTTAGTCTGATGTAGGCTGCAATTGCAGTGTCAGTGTTAAAATTTACCAGTCACTCATTCATAGAATTACACATATCCACCATTACTGTAGGTCTCCTCAGCTGTCATGGGGTCTCTTTTGATCAATGAAATCAGGTGTAACACAGTAACCGCTTACTTCTGGGCCCCTCTTAATCATCTTGTTTTCTTTAGATAATGAGATAAATTATCCCCTTATCAGGAGAAAATGGTCCTGCTTATCTCGAGATAATGAGAAAATTAAGTTGTTATCGATTAAAAGAACAAATAACAGTTGAGCACGGTTGCTCTCGGCTTCCGTAGTGGCATATTTCTTCTGATGATTTTAGGAATGTTGCCAACATCCGACATTTTTCTCAGCTTCTATTGTAATTTTTTGGATCGACACCTGAGAAGTGCTGTATATCACCTGTTTGTTGACCATACAATAAGAGATAAACACTGATCTCATTCTGGAAAAGAAAAAGCACTTATTTTTTTAAATGGTTTTTTTTTTTTTTTTTGTCACGTTATTTTCACACCTCTTTCTGTAAAGATAAAGCATCTTGAGAGAAGCACAGAGTAATCATGCTCAACATAAAATACTGCCATAAATCTTCAGCTAATACACATTTACTATGATAACTTATTCTTCCTTTGAGCTCTCTCACACCATAACATCTCATCAATCTTCACGGGGAAGACTGAGGGTCTTTCATGCCCTTCATGGATCTCTCACCATGCAGACTGCAAATAAGTGGACTGGGACATTTAAATGTAAGGTTAACCCCATCATCTTTTTTTTTTATTATCTTTTAACCAATTCTCCCACCAGAATTAAAATGAGGTTTACATTTCGCTTTGCAGGTCTTGTTCCTTATCTAGGAATCATTTTGCTCAACACAAATTCCCCTACTGTCCACTTGGTCCATGATAGTTTTTTAGGTTAAGATGTTCCTTATCGCTTTATGCTGTTTGTGTCTTTTTCCTCTTCCCCACACATCCATACATACATACACACAAAGCAGAAATAGTCTGCAGTATTTACTTTGAGAGTTCATGCTGAAGCCAGTTCGCATCATTACAGTTATGCTCTTTCAATTATGCTAAGCTGGCTCTTGCTTCATTTGTTTCACTGGGGAAAAAAACAAAAAAATATACTAAAAGCAGTTGGGATCAATGGTCTAAAATGATGCAAAACATTGTGAAACCTCTGTAAGATCTAATGTATTAACATGAGAGTCAAAGCCAGAAGATTTATTTGATCAAAGTTAGCAGATCACAACTACTTTAACACAACTACAGATCACAACACTTTAACCGTTCAACCTAAAAAGTTAGAAAATAAAATGTACCATATAAAATAGGTCCACATTTGAATTTTAAAGCTCAGTTTTAATAGCATGTCAACGGAGCAAACACTTTTAAAAGGCCGGTCGGAAAACTGACAGGGTTGCGCAGCATCTGTTAACATCTCATCAGATCGTCATCAGAAGTTTCTGTAAACCTTTGATTTCAGTACTGTATATTTATGTGTCTGCTCTTCTGAGGGATACAACAAAAGAAACAGCTTTTCTTCTTTTTATCCCATCTCAAATGCCAAATAACATTTTTGTCTTTCCAATGCAAGTCAGGAAATTCCTTAAAGGTGTAGATTCTAACTTTTATCTCAGCGATGATGCCTACCAAGTGCAACACTAACTATTTATTCAGTAGTACTGCCTTTCACAGAGATGTTAACAAGATGAACAGCAAAATTACTGCTCTGATGATGAAATTGTAATCGGTCATGAGGCAGGTTTTCTTACCTCTTTGTTTTGTTTCATATACCTGAATATAACTTGCTCAGCAGATCTTTCATTGAACATTAAAAAATATCTATTTTCTTAATACATGATGAAAGTAGCTCAGACATAGCTTGAAAACCTTGTAGCTTCAGTAGAATTAATGTTGATTAAATCAAAAGATTAATTATTTACAGTTTAGTTTTATAAAATATCCAGGAAATATGTTATGTTTGGTGTAAAATCTAAAATTTTGTGAAGATTATTTGGCTCAGTTATCCCGTTAATTAACACATGTCACCAGAAATGCCGCCATAATGTGACTTATTACACAACAAAATAAAACTTCATGCTTGTCACCGATAAATTTGGCTTTGAAATCTTTTAACCATCTGTTATTTTCTACAAGTGGGGGTTTACAGTTCAAGGTGTCTTACTGAGAATTTGAAATGTTAGAAAATAAGAAAAGCCATTTAATATGAAAAGCAAAAGAGAAGAAAAATAACTTTCCATTATATCTGAGAACAGGAGGGTCTTTCAGCTGAATGTTTCAGCTGATGTGAGGCTTTCTGAAGGGTTTCATCCACAAATTTGAAGCATAGCTGATGTGGTCCACTTTAGTGGTCTAGAAAGAAATGTTACAATAATCAATCCGACTAAAGATGAAAGCATGGACTTGTTTTTATAAGTCCTGCTGGAACATCAGATCTTTTGCTCTTGATCTATTTTTAAGGTGATAGTTATCTGCCTGTGATTCCCTGAATGTGTTTTTTCAAAATTTAGATCAGAGTCCATCACTACACCCAGATTTCTGGCCTGCATGGTGGTTATTAGGTGTACGGAATAAAGCTCTGTGGTGACCCTAAGTCATCTCTCTTTGGCTCCAGGGAAAATCACCTCAGTTTTGTTTCTGTTTAGCAGTAACATTATTAATCTCCGTAATGCATTTACCAAGAGCATGCACAGGCTGTAGGCAGTATTACTTACATGCATATATAATAAATTTGAATTTATCTTGTACAATCTCATGTGATCACAGACATTATCACTTTTTGCTACATCATATTGAAAGAATAATAAAAAATGACAGTTTGATTTCCTGGATTGATTTCCTGCTAAAAAAAAAAAAAAAAAAAAAAAAAACACAAAACAGTTTTTCTCCATAATTGCATCACCTTCTTTCTGTCTGTGCCCAACATTTGCAGAGTGCACCACAGCACTATTTTTCTGTTCCACTCTTTGCAACAACTAGACAGAATGACAGCTCTTATGAAGAAACATAATGTCACCAGCTGTCAACTGGAGAATGAAACATAACAGTTTCACATGGAAGAACTTTGCATAGTTTAAACTGTAGTTTACTCTCATCATTATTGACCACATGTTGCTTACATTGGTTTTAAAACTGGATAGAACTTACATTTCCATCATAGCATCACTTAAAGCTTTGGTTTACGCTGCTATCTTCTGCTCGGCAAACTGTTTTCACTGCAGAAGGAAAAGCATTGTCCTAGAATGCAATAAAAAATTAACTGTGTCTGCATTTATTCTGATACTTAATAACTGACAGAAAGGAAACAGTTTAGTGGGTAGTTTAACTGTGAGTGTGAGTGTCACCCTTCAGCAATGGAGGACCAGGTGGGTCTCAATGAGTACTTGAGTGTGAAATAAAAATATATATTGCTAAATAAAATTTCAAATTCAACAATTCAAATTCATCAATCAAATTAAAAAGTGTTTTGTAATTTCACATTTTAAATTGAAATTTTAAAGAGAAACCGGATATTGAAATATTAAGTCTTTATCATTTGTGTGATTTGAAAATAAATTTTCAAAAACCATTTTAATGTGTCTAACACATAAATGGCTTCCTTTTCTTTATACATACCCATAAGAAAGGCTCAAATATCCTTATTCTAGAAGATGGATTGTCAGGGAACAAGTCTAACAATGTGAACCAGTTGCCACCATATTGGCAAAGCAAGAAGCTGTTTGTAATATTAGTGGAATAGTCTAGTCATGCTCTGTCTTATCCCATTATGTGGTCACTTCATTGATTTTCAACTCAAGTTTAACCAAGAGTGAGCCTCTGCTTTTTGTTGACAGATTACCTTTCGATTAGCAAGTGCAATCAAGTCCTCCTGCTTCCTTTAGTATCGATTTGAGGCCCAGAGATTTTAAAATTAATTAGATTAAATAAACTGATCTTAACATTTTGGTCAATCGCATTCAAGCAAACTCTAATTCAAATGCTCATTTTAAAAGTTGCCATTTATACCAACGTGTCAGGAAGTCTCGGTCCAACCTCAGATCCATTACCTGAACATCGTAAAAGCCATTAAGAGCAATGATGGAATAGATTCCCATGGGAAAAGTAGAGGGGCAGTTACATAGATGGTCGGTGATGAGGTGGACAATGGGACATGAGAATGGGTGTAGCCCTCATATCTCACTCTCAATTACTGTGCTGCACCTATTGAAAACTACAAATGAGTTCAACTTATAGCACTTGTCATTTTTTATCATTGTTTGATGGGCCAAAAACCTTAAACGGTTGCCCAAAGAAAACAGGTGGTCTAGATGGAAATATAGAGCAGGAAAGTATGTTGCACCTTCAGTTGTACCTGTTATGTCTTACATGGGCACATCAAGCCACATTACTCTGATAATCTGGTTTACTTTCAATCAGATGATCAGTGATAAGATCTCCAGTCCTTCTTCATTAGGCCCCAGATCACCCATAGAGCTGTATCACTGTGTGACTGAAGAGAAGAAATGTGCTGCATGCTGTATATACACCACAATGTCCTGCATGGGATTAAACAATAAATTATGACAAACTTTGTAAAATCTTTACAACTGCTTGTTTAGCCAAACAATAACATCCCATTACTGTTTTCAAAGCTCTTTTCTTTGACCTTGATAGAAACATGGCAGAGTCAAGCAGAGGTTGTAAAGGAAAATTAGAGGGATTACGGAACAGAAAGTCATGCTACACACATTATGCTGTAATGAAGGACTGTAGCACCAATGCTACACGTGTTTTATAAATATGCTACAGATAACCCATCCATCCATTTTCTATACCGCCTGGTCTGCTTATTGGTTTCTAGGAAGCTGGAGGCTATCCCAGCAATCATCAGGCAAGAGATGGGGTAAACCCTGGACAAGCCACCATCACACAGCCAACCCAGAGGGACAAACAACCATTCACGCTCACATGCAATCCTAAGAAGAGTACAAAGTGACCAACATGTCTTTGGACTGTGGAAAGAAGACATCATTGCTCGAGACAACCCGAGCATACACAGAGAAAACATGCAAACTCCACAGAGAAAGGCCTGTTTGAACTTAAATCCAGACAAGGCTAAAATCAGCACATTTCTTGCCATGAGGCCGTAGTGCTAACACTGCCAACATGCAGCAATATTGTCAGAGTGGCAATATTGTCTCAGCAGGTTTTTTAAGTGGCAGAAAGTGTGGAAATATTAGATATATTATTAGTCAGTTTCTGCTTCTGTGGTTGATTTTAAATTGAGTGAAGATGCCCGGAACTCTCAAACATCACAACTAGTTGAGTCACCAGCTTGCCCAGGTTCATCCAGTGGATGTTAAGGTTTTTGGTTGATGAAGGCAGGTTGAGCTGCAGAATGCTGAATTGGGTAATTTTTTTTTACCAAAATGATTGATATAAATATGCTTTTTTTTAAGATTACATCTGTCACAGATCAGGTGAAAAATGAACTTCTGCTCTACTGTTGTACCCCCTGGTTTATCAAGCCTCCATAATGGAACTTTTCTTAGTAAACTGCACTGAAACAAGGGCTGAACAGTTAATATGAAAATGAACCAAAACCATCATTGAGACCAAATAATTAATTAATTGATCATTAATCTTACTCAGGTCAGTTATTTAAATTATTTTTTCTTTATTTGTTAAATCTAAAACATACATTAACTGACCCTACATAATTTAACTCTGTTTCCTTTTACCTATTTTAAAATCAATATCTGCTTTTCTATGATGATAATCTTTGCAAGAAAAACTAAATGAAAAGAGAACAAAAAGCCAAAATGAGAATTGTAAAATTATTCTACTCTCCCCAAATGTAGAAACTTTTACAAGAAAACATCTCTTTTCTCATGTGCATACGCATGACATATGCACAGTAACTTTTAAATAATCCTGCTTTTAATTAGTTTAACATAGGTTATAATTTTATTGTGATTTGGCTATTTGTGTTTTATACTTCTTTGTGTCTGTTTTTTCTGTAATTCTTTTTACGTTTCATGTAAAGCATTTTGAACTGTCTTGTTCATGAAAGGTGCTATACAAATAAACTCACCTTGCCTTGCCCATTTAATTATAATTGAACAAACATGTCCATTGAATCATGGTATTAATTAAAGGTCATATCAGCCAGTGCTAACTGACACTGTTGTCTCTGATTTAGGTTGTATGGTGAAAGAGACCTGAATGTGGCAGCATATGATGGCTTTTTTGTTTGGGTTTTTATTGTACAGTTGTTTTCTGTCATTTGTCTTTACCCTCTCTCCCCTGCTCTCCCTTCCTTGCACAGGGTCTCAATAACATATACAAATCCTTGCATAGCAGTCTTAGGTAGTCCACGAACAGACCGGCTAGATCTAGGACTCCTTTCAGGTTTTGCATGATGAAAAACAGGATGATAGATGCTGCATCTTCTGAGGAAGTGAGTCACTCTAAATGTGGCTTCAGCAAACTAGAACACACTGCAGAGTGGCAATATTGTCTCAGCAGGTTTTTTAAGTGTTTCCATTAAACATGAGGATTTGTTCCTTTTGACCTAAAAATGACTCACTGGTAAGCCTTGATTTGCTGACAGTGTTGTATTACAAGGTAAGTTAACATTTGAACTGTCCACACAGCATCGAGTTTACAGTGATAACAGCATGTTGGCATTTATACACCACTAAAGCTGATTAATCTCAAGCCTGAAAGGAAGTATGCTACTATTCATACAGTCATACACGCTGAGGGAAGAAAAAAAAAAAAAGAAGAGTGCTATGAAAACATATCTAAATGGCTCAAGTACTTTTAAATGATTTTGCACTATAAAATGGCCACTGGCTTTCAGAGAACAGCTGAGGATAGGTAAATGGTATATTTCATTGGACATGGAGCCTTAGGGAAGCTGACTACACTGTATGTTTGTCACAGAGGATTGATGACTGCTTTCTATGAAAGGTAAATACAAGAAGAGAATAAATAAAAAATAGCTGTAATCCCAGAGATGTGACAGCTGTAATTTGAGATGCAGTAAAAAGCTGTGGTCTGAGGCTTCTGATAGAAGTTTAATTCACCGTGGAAAATGTCTCATTTATATATTTATATAATTGTGCCATTTATTCAAGTGCTGCTGCAAACATGTGGATGAAAGATTGGATTTTTCCGTGACAGCGCAGCACTGTGGGTTATCAGGTTTAGTGCCACCTATTAAAAGTATCTCATGCTTTTAAATTTGATGAACGACGACCTGTTTTATGGTAGAAAATGAGCACTGAGCCAACATTATTTGCAAATACACCTCATTTCCTTTTGATGAAGGTAAAACTACCACAATGTAAAAGGCAGCAGGCATGTTAAAACATTTGCTTACAGTACTGTCATAAATTACAACAATTAGAAACAAATCTTTCATTTGAGGAACAGAATGAAACTAGTTTAAATGTAGAAGCAGAGTGATTAAAAATGGGACTCTGATGTGGTGAGTAAACAACTTAATTTGCAATGTTCAAGACATATTTCAAGTGCAGTGCTTTCTCTGAGAATATAAAAGAGTGATTGACTGTAGGGTTTATTTACATAATGAAAAACAAAATAAAAATGGGAGGAAAAAGAAGAAATAAGAAAACATAAGGCATACAAATAAATATTCAAAGAAATGAGAAGAAGTGCAACATGTAAACTCCCACCCATTCTCTTAAATAACAATAACTAGAAACATTCGGAGTTGTCAAGCCATAATGTCACTTAGCTGAGAAAAACCCCAAAAGGCCCATCCAGTTACCAACCCCATCCCAACCCTTTTATGATGGACATTTCCAGCTATCAAACTCTAATCCCATCATGGAAATAAAAGTCACATCTTATATAGAATCACTGACCATGGGGACTTACTCCAGTAGTTTTGGAAGTCATTGTAGGAATGTGCATTTTCTGTGGGGGTCAAAATTAGTTGTTAGCATACTAAACATCCACCATGATGTCATCTTGTGATTCCGAATGTTATCTATGGAGTATCTATCTCCCAGTAAAGAACCCTTTTAAAAATTCCTGGATCAAGATGATGATCTGGATCACCTCCAAAATCCAATCACTTGTTCCTTCTTCCCTTTCTGATATTTCCACAAAATTTAATCAAAATCCATCCATAACTTATTCACTTTTGTTGCAAACAGATAGATAGCCATCCATTTATTTTCTTAATCACTTAGTCCAATTAAGGGTCTCTGGGAAGCTGGAGCCTATCCCAGCAATATTGGACGAGGCAGGTACAACCTGGACAGGTTGCCAGTCCATCACAGAGAGACAAACAACTAGTCACACACCCACTCACTCCTAGGGACAATTTAGAGTAATCAATCAACCTAACATGCATGTCTTTGGATGGTGGGAGGAAGCTGGAGTACCTGGAAAGAACCCCCATATACATGAGGAGAACATGCAAACTCCACACAGAAAGGCCACCGTTTGTACTTCGTCTCAGCCAAGGCTCGAACCAGCAACCGTCTTGCTTGGCAATGGTTGCCCAACACACAACGTTGCTGAATATGTGACTTCTGCCTTGGTAGAGGTACTTAATAAGCTTCCTGGTTTAAACCTATCTGGATGCTAATGTCTGATATTTGCAATGAAAATACTATTTCTGGCTTTGTATTAATGAAACATAGACATAATATACACAAGATACAAAAATCTATATTGGAAGTTGTTTCATTTTTTTTTTAAATGCCAAAATTGATGTGCTTAAATGCTTCCTTGGTGTGAATTTTCCTTCATAATGCAAACCATAGCCATGTCACTCTGTAACAAAAATGGAGCATTTAACTGCTCAGAAGTCTTCATATTACTGTTTACTGCTACATTTTACACTATGAACTAATAAAGCTATTAGATACACACAGCTTTTCATCCTGTCAAAATAAATATTTGCCATTGTTGTGTTTTTTCTTTATCTATTTCCTGATGACTGGTCTTCTCTTTTGCAGATTTTAAGGATGCCATATAAAGGGAACTGGACATATTGCCCCCTGTCTTCCAAAGCGAAACCTGAAATGGGATTGTAACCTTACAAAGCTTTAATTCAAACCTCAATTCAGCAGCAAACGGCTATTTACTATATGAAGAAAACACATTTCTTTCTTGTTATTTAATGAAATCATGTTTCCATGTACATGCTTGTGCATACAAGTCTGTTGGAAAGAGGTGTTTTCTATTTTTTCCATCAATGAATAAACCAAATTCTTTAGTTAAACACATTTAAATAAGGAACAGAATAATACTAAACTCCATAACAGTCTGTTTCATCTAAGCTCTTTAATAACTGCACCTTATCTTTTCTTTTTGTTTTTGGGTGAATTTGTTGAGGTCTGAGTTGCCGTTGTTAGAAAAGAAAAAAGAAAAAAAATATATATATATATGCAGTCATGTATTTTTTGACAGAAGCTTTTTGTTTGGAATAATTCCCCCTCTCAGAACAGAATTCTTTAAAATAAAAAATCTTGTGCGTTTCACTAAACGAACAAAGAATTATAAAGACACTAACCCTGAGAACACAGTGCAGCTCTGTGCATGTAGCAGTCAGCACTCTAATGATCTGGAAACATGTCTCACAAGTCACATTAGAATCAACCATCAGGCCAGTTTGCAGTTCTTGTCTCCAGGGCCTGACTATCTGCACGCCTGATCAAAATGACCACAGCAAGCTTTAACCTTGGCTCCCATTTGTTCTCTAAATGCAGAAAGTCCTTATATCCCAAGTTGGTTGTATTTATTCATTGAAACTTATGAACCGTGTCATTATGTTCAACACTGTGTTAATGTTTTGTCATGTTAACAAACAGAAGACAGACTAAACCAACAGTGAAGCAGGCAACAACTGCAGCTTTAGTGGGCATTTACAGCAGACACAAAAGCAGGGCTGCATTTTAAAACGTATCTCTTGTCAGCCGTCGGAGTAAACAAAAAGGCTGATGTTGACATGTGTCAAAATAACTTTATATCTACAGCAATAATCAGTCCAACCGGTAATTGGGCTATCCCTAAATCTTATTAGGGATGTCATGAATTATCACGTTAATGAAAAGAAATTTATTTCTGAAATTAGAGCATCAATTTTTAAAACATTAATGCATGAATAACAGACAAAAGCTGAGTTTTGGCAGCATGTGCTTTGTTACAGCTACTTGGATTTTTTTTTTTTTTTTTTTTTTTTTTAAATCATTGGATGTCCAGAAACACCATTACAACTACTGCCGTTTAAAATAGTCAAATTTGGCCTTAATTCTACAAGAGAAGCTTATTTATGGAATGACAACATGATGATGACACATCATCATGTGGTTCCTGGCTTCAGCTCATCTAATCTTAGTTCTGTATTTCATTTTTTATTTTACAGTTATTCCACTTGTGTGTTTTATTTCACCCTCTGCTCGTCAGATCACTTGCATTAACAAACTAACTCACTTCACCTGTTTCTTGTTAGTTGTCTGTATTTCTGCTTCTTGGTTGTAGTTTTTTACTTTATTGGATTGTAGCTATTTTCCTGTTTATTGTTCTTGTACCAAGTTCAGAGTAAAAAAAAAAAAAAAAAAAAAACCTAGAATTACTCTTATCAAAATAACTTCAGGATTAACCCTGGGTTTTCTGTACAACAAAATTGGTTCACTTCTTACCATTGGGTCAATCACCATAGCAACTTAAGCTGATTGGCTAACCTACTCAGAGCTGTTATGTTCTGGACAAGAGATCAATGAGTATAAAAGCACAACCCCCCTGAACAATCAAGTTTTTTTAGAAATTAGTTCTCTCACAATATCCTTCCACGTTGGTGTATGGCTTAGGAGAGAAAGAGGGATTGATGCCATTCTTTTGATGAAGAAATGAAGCCTTGTCACTGACTGCTTTGATATATGTTCTTGTTGTTTAGCTTCTCTAGAGTTTCTTCTGAAATAATGAGGTTAATAATTATGTTCACACATGGCAGAACCATGAATGCACAGAATGTGCACAAACTTGTGTTGTCATGGTGAGGAATGATTATTCCAACACGCCAGGAGGGGGAGCGGAGCCTAAACTAAAATGTATAAAAGAAGGAAACTGAAAAAGCTCTGCCTGAACATATGAGCTGTAATGAAGTGATCAAAGTCCTGTCTGTTCACACTGATTCATTCCATCCAGGCTTTTTGTGCAGTGAAAGCCTGATGTGTTTAAATTCTACATGTTTGTGAAAGTGTTGCTTCCTCGCTGTACCTCTCTGAGCTCCTCTGTCCGTGCACACCTTCTTGACCTCTCTGGTCTTGTCCTGACTGCACCAAAGACTAAATGGAAACTGCCGTGGCAGCACCTAAGCTGTGGAATAAGCTGCCTTTCAACATTAGACAAGCGTCCTCTGTGTCAGTTATTAGATCTCTGCTGAAGACCCATCTGTTTACACTGGCCTTTTTATTCCATGACAAGTTGACATTTTTATCTGGTTTTCTTTCAGTTGCTTTAATTTCACTTGATTTCACTGATTGTAATTGTTTTACTTTTAGTTGTAGTATTTTACATTTCAATGTCTTACGTGTTTTATTTTGTTTTTTATTTGTTTTGTTTGTTTTTAAGTCTCCACATTGTGGCACTTTGCTCAACTTTGTTGTTTTTTTTAAGTGCGTTATAAATAAAGTTGCATTGCATAATTATCTGCTCCTCCTTTTGAAGTAGCTGCTCTGCAGGGTTTCTCCATGTTTGCAACTGATCAGATGCTGCAAATTTCACCCCTTTTTTGTTTTGAGCGAGCACTGATGGGAAAATCCTGGGTTGAATTACAGAGTTAACCATCTTCATTGTACTCCTTATCCAGATCCTGAATGTCTAGGTAAGTCAACCCAGGTAAACAGAAAGATGTCTCTGTTATATTAAACACACTTTGTCCAACAGGTTTCATCGTACTTTGTTTTCCTTGCCCTGGCTTGAGTCGTGACTTAGTAAAATTGGAAACCACTGGTTTAAGCCTTATGACTCTTCTACAGGGCCAAACATTCATCCCGTGACCATCTGAAGTCAGAAAGGTGTCAAACTACTTCGGGAGTTTATTGTTTGACGTGGCAGACATTTTGTTCTTGCACCAGAGCACAGTCAACTGAATGGCTTAAACCAGAACTCTCATGTGCTTGGTCCTACTGTTCTACTTATACAATCAGAGTGTTGGAAACATTTATTATAATCGAAACACTGAGGTAGAATTAGTGGAAGAACTGTAATAAAGAGCAGTAGTTGTCTGAGTTAATGAGGAAGATACTGTTGGACTCAGTGTGATTAGCTTAGACCTTGGAACTGCACAACAAAGTTTAACTAACCCTAACAATAGAGAGCTTGCTAGTAGAATGACGGTAATCAGCTTGTAAAACAGGAGGAGTTGACTTGAGATGACCGATCACATGGTGGGAAACAACACAGCCGCTGCAGATGAAGCCAGAAGAAAAGCAGACAAAGAATGAGAATGTGCACATTAATAAGCCTAATATCACACCACATTACAAAAGCACAAGCTGATCTGAGGATTATCAATTGTGTTTTTTATCAGACCAAGGTACTGCAGGTGATATCTGCTCATTCTGTCTCTACGCCCCTCTTTTTAAACACTCTGTGTGTCAAAGAACAAACATAAAAGTAATTCAAACCAGTCAGAGAGTTTATGTAGATGTCTAAATTAATTGTCTGTCATCTTGGTTCAAATGTCAAACAAAAAGGGTTTAGTAGTATGTTGATTTTAATAAGGGTTTGATTGTCTTAATAAGATGGTTGTGGAACACATATATGCAGGATTTCACTAGAAGTTGGGTGAGTTTCATGCATTTAGATAAAGGAAGGGAAAATGGTGAGGATATGGTTCATAGTTCAGTAATTCTAAAATTAATTGTTGATTCAAAACTTCAACCATCAACATTACCATCTGCTGACATATTTGCCATTAATATGTCTGTGGATTAAACAATAAAATCTGCCTTTGACTCAAGCTTAAGGAGCGTATTTCAGGTTAGAACCCCCCTTAAATCAGTAAGTAAAAACATATTGTAGGAAAAATGTGGAATAAAAACACACTTATAAATACACGATGGGGTAGTTTCTGTTTGAATTTTACTACTGCATCTAAAACCATAAGAAAGGAAGTGATAGAGTAAAAGGGAGACAGTGTTGTGCTGGCAAAAAGCACCCCTGCCATGAAAAGCACCCAAACAGAAAAAAGCACAATAGAAAAGCATCTCACCTGTAGAAGGTGTGTATTCATTATTACCATTAAAAATAATAAAGTCAGTTGATTTAAGGGGTGGTTTTAACCTGCAGTGTGGTCTTTAAGTCCGAGACCCTCACTCACTGATGTTTATTTTTACTACTTTATTTATTTTATGAAAATGTATCAGTGGGGTTTCTTACATGTTGTTTTCTCATCATGAGATATAATCTCTGTCAGATTAAATAAAGTTGTAAGCATGACTTGCCATGGTGATACATGGTGCCATAGTGTTCTGCCATGGGCAAATTGATACTTCAGAGTTGACACTTCCGGTCAAAATATTGCATTTGATACTTTTGCGTGTCAAACTTGCTCATAAAATATACATTTTTTCCCTTTTCAAAGTTTTAGACTAAAAAATTGTAAATGAAGCCCAGTATCATTGTATTCTGTTTGAGTCACATGACTGTGGTCGATGTCAGGACGTCAATAAGAATATTGCTGATAATGATAAGAATTAGATTTTGATAGATATTTCACCGGTTTGAAGTGTTTTCACCATTATGTTTTGTCATGGTTATTATCTTACCTTTTCATATTATATGAAGTCAATTCCACTTAATAAACGTTAATAATATTTTTTTTCTGTGATTTGATTATTTTATATACTACTTATATTTAATTTACCTATCAGTGTAATATATTCTTGTTTTTTAAAGGGTTGCTGTCAAGTATTGAGGTTGTTGAATTGTATTTATGTCCCATATTGCTGTTTGTACAATGTACAATCATAGGTTTCCCTTAAAGGACTAGACAAATCGACATCAGTATTGATATTGAAATTGATATCTGTGTTGATATTGAAATTGATATCTGTGTTGATATCAATATCTGTATAAATGAAAAGGTACTATAAATCACTGGTACTCATACTAATGGGAAGAACATTGCTGCAAGTAAAATGCATATGCATTTTATAAAATTATTTTGTCAGCTCCCATCGATTCTGACTTTTTCATGTTGCTAATTTTAGATTTTTTTTTTGTTGTTGTCATTTTAATAAAGTTGAATAATAAAGACTAAGTGAGTGAATCATACTTCTGTCATCAAAATTATCAACTTTTTGTATATTTAAAAACTTTTTAATAATCTGAAATTTTTAGCAATGAGATAAATGCAGACCTTAGAATCAGTAATGTTTTCCACTGCTCTATGTTGCTCATTTTTAATGTTTGAAGGGAAAAAGGAGCCCAAATTAACAATTGTACAGGAGATGTGGCATTACTGCAGTATTAATCACACATTTCATCATATTTGCACTGCATATTGTGGTTGAAATCATTACTTTTCCCTCTGAAGAGTAGATCCACATACTAATGATGCGGTCAAATTGATTGTTCTTTTGTGCCATTAAGGCTATTCCCCCAGGCCTTCCTTCACCTGTTGTTAACAGCGATCTCTGAGGGAGTTTCTGTCAAATGCTGACAGAGAGGAAAAACATACGGTTGCCTTCATCCATTAAAGCTGCTTGAGATGAATCCCTGCGAGGCCAGTTTGACCCTCTCCAGCAGACTCTATACTGCAAATTAAACAAAAATTGTTTTCTAACCTGAAGCTACTGTGCCTCCCTAATGTCTTTATGTTCAAGAGGAGGGGGGGCATTGCGTGTCAGTTCAAGACAAGGGATACAAAACGCTTGGAGGACTGACATGAATGATTAACAGACGACGCAGCAGCTGTCAGTAAGAGATGAGGTCATGTGCAACACATACTCCCTCAGCTAATGATCCAGCTTCATCTTGTCTTTTGTTTTCTTGGAGTTCTTTTCTTATTCTGTTCAGATCACAAGTTGTTTGGAGCCATTTTTTTTATTTCAATCTTTCAAAGCTGCATTATTAATAAGAACCAAGGTTTGAAATTAATGACACAAGAAAGACTTCATTCCTGCTTCCTCTTTGAAGTGACCCTGACATGTTGTGATGATCCACATTTACGTCTTTGAGACAGATCTATGGAGAGTGCTGAGGTTGTTTGACAGTTGCCGCTCGCCTTTGGGCTGTGTGGTTCTACGGGTGCTTTTTAGCTGTTTGAAGTATGCTGCTTATGTGAGGGATGAAACATTTATGAAAAAAAATTGAGAACAAGATCCTCTCTTGTACAAAGTTTAGTGTGAAACACGCAGCAGAGACTTTCATCAGCGAGTGCTCAGGTCCGCCCACTACATGCTTTCTTCCATCTTTTCTTGAAGCACGAGACAAAAGAACAGAGTGGACCTTTTAAATATAAGAACAGGTATAAAAAAGGTGAATATATGATTGTACTAGGTGATCTGAAAATCATATCAATGACTGAAGCATAGAAATATGAAGGTTTTTATTCAAGTTGAAGTCTTTCTCAGTCGATCACCACTTTGACAAGAGACAATCTGTCTGCTAAGGTGTGTTTGCACATCAGATATTCTATGTAAAATCAAACAAGATAAAACTTGGAAAGTTAATCTTGGAGGAATGTTTTTAAGTCTTGCGTTTCTGTTGACTGATAATGTAATCTGATTACAAACTGAAAAATACACCGGAAAGCAGAAATATCTGTTGTAGTTTCACAAATATCATGTCCATTAGCTCTTATGCAGTTCTCTACAGCCCCCATCATACCACAGATAACATTTCCACATGTTCTTATTTCCAACTTGATGTTGTTTAAGTTGCCCGTCTACCTTTTTTATGGCAGCAAGTTGATCTTTAGTAAGAGATAACGTCCTGTGCAAGTGCTTCCTTTTTTATCCATGTTCCCTGCATCTTTATTTGTCTGTATAAAGTCTCCAATTAATTGCCACATAGATGAACATACTTATAACCATGCATAGACCATTCTCAGCTTTTGTCACCGATGTTGCACATCAGCAATGTTCGTGGATGGTAAAACGATAAATAAAGCAGTCATACTGCAACTGCAGCTGCTACAGCTAACGCTTCATGTTACTACACTGGTGCAGCGTCTTTGGATCCTCCAATCAACATTTAATTTTCCAGACTGCTTGCAAAGGTCTTGGCTGTGTAGCGAGTACCTTAATGGTGTTTAAGCTGGGGCAATGTTTGGGAGCTAGCAAGATTTGAAAGTAGCACCCTGTCTTGGCTCCTCCCCTCTCTTGCTTTGCTCTTGCATGATCCAAGGCTTTTTCTTACCTCTGCCAAGAAGGTTATGTTTTTACTGAAGTTTATCTCTTTGTGTTCAAGATAACATAATAGTTATGGACAGATTTTGATTAAATCTTTAGGAGTTGTTGGAAATGTGAAAAGGAAGAACTGATTTAGTTTTTGTGGTGATCCAGATCACCGTTTGGATCCAGGAACTTTTTAAAGGCCTTGATGGAGGTTTGCGCTGTCTGAGTGTTTTTCTAGTTTGCAGTTTTTTCCACCAATGATTTTCTCTTTCTCTGCTGTCGGGTCATGGAAATCCTTCCTGCATTTTCTCAGCCATGTTTGCCTTCCGAGTTTCTTCTTCACCACTATGTATTTTCATCCTAACACGCTATTTATATGCAGCGTGTGTATCAGGTATGCGCTGCAGGAGGGGAAGCCGGGGAGCCAGAAAAAGAAGCTTACGAATTATAAGAAATGAACAACTTCATTTTGACCCAAACATTTTGACTGGTCAGAGTTTTTACAGAGTCACAGTAAACTGAGGGGTCAAACTATATTTCTTATTGTCCATGATTACAAAATGTATAGACTACTATCAGGACGAGGAACCACTTCACCCACAGTAAAAAAAAAAAAAAGAGTTTCTCTAAGCAAGATTACTTACCACAGCTTTAAGTCATTCACTGCCAAATACATCTTTTGATGTCTTTTTATTCTTAACATTCACTTCCTAAGATGTAAAAAAATAAAAAGAACATGTTTAGTTTTTTTGTTCTTCATATGGAAAGCTGATTTGGCTGGGTGTGTGAGATTCAGGGAGTCTCCAGGGTGTGCACTTTAAGCGTGCATCCAGTGTGTTGTTAATCACTCTGAATGTGCACCCCTAAGACTCCCCAACTCACACACTTTCCAAACAAGCCTTCCATATCTGTTGTCCCAGAACTACAGATTGCTATAGCAATGGCTGGTAGCCAATGAGTTAATGCGAAACAGTTAACAGGGAATTGATTAACTCAGTAATGGCAGCTAGCCATTGCTACCTAGCATGACGGGTGTTGCACAAACTGTGATGTCACTGAGAATGGTCTATAACTGGTCAACAGCATCAATAACTTCTCCAGGATGCAACCAGCCACTTCCACATGCAATTCTCATTTTCCATTCTCTGTGCACTGAAATCCTGTCAACTCTCTCTTAGATATACCTACAGCAGCTACATTTCATGCTTTTCTTTGTGCAACATACATCTGCCCCCTCACTTCATACAGAACAGGGTGGTTGCGGTTAACTGGTTGGGAATATTGTTTACATTTTCGACAGTGAATCCCAGTATACCAGCAGCGAGATGACCTTTGTAGCATTACCGAGATCATATTTTCCTTCAGAGACAGTACATTGTGCCACAAAACGTCTCAAACATCGTATCTTATTTGACCTTTGTTTTGGAATTCTGACTTCTATTTATACCATGGACACTTGATTGTTGAAACAGCCGTTGGATTTGATGTTGTGGTGAACTTATCCTACTTTACAAATAGAATCACCTTTGTATTTTTTTTAAATTAATTAATTAATTAAATTAATTTTTAAAAAAAAATCACCTTTGTATAATATACTGAAGCTATCATTCAGATTGCACATCTTAATTATATGTATGTACTTAAAGCAGAGGCATCAACAAAAAAAAACTAGAAAAATACATTAAAAAGCTTACTGAAAGCTCTTGCAGCAACATCTAGACGAGTTGTGGATGTTTAATGCTCGTTTTAGGATGTCCTGTTAAAAGACCATTACAGTGATCCAGTCTACTGGAGACAAATGCATGGAGGAGTTTCTCCTGGTCGCTCTGGGAGAAAATTCTTCTTCATCCAGGTGTTTATTTGCTCCAAACACCGACACAGCTAATCTATTGGACTGCAGTTGGCTGGTGACAAAGATGCGTGAAGTCTAGATAAGAAGTAAAGATAAGAAAATTAAAAAAAAAAGTTCAAAACTACAGACTTATAAAATTTAAGGGGTAACAATTGGTCTCCCCCACCCCCTTAAACTTTGTCAGTTTGTTCTGATTGGTTAAATATATAAGAAGGCTGTAAGATGTCAGCAACTTAATGGTGCATAGTAGCACAAAGTTGCATAAATCTCATTCTTATGCTAAATTTGACAAAAAGTCAGCAAAGAGATCAAATTCTGCAGAGTTTGAACTATTGGTACCACATAAATCAACATTTCTCTGATTTGTTTGAGTTCATCATAAAGTTCAAAATAAAACAATGTCTGGTGAATGTCTTTAACATCTTCCCTAATGGAGTTACCAAAACATTCCCTGGATGTTATTTTCCTCAGCTCAGCTCTGAGGGGTCCATGGCAACTCTAGTCCTCAATAGTCGCAGCCCTGCAAGCTGTTGGCAGTTTCCCTGCTACAACACAACTGACTCAGATTAATTGGTAATTAGCAGACTTGTGCAGTTTGATGTCAAGCGTCGCACAAGTCTGATCTTTGTTTAATGTGTGTCAGGTGTGTTGCAGCAGGGAAACTCCTAACACAGGGGTGCCCAAGTCCAGTCCTCGAGATCTACCATCCTGCAACCTTTAGATGCAACCCCTGCCCAGTACAGCTGCATCAAATAGCTGCATTCCTCTTCTGCATGTCATTCAGCTCTGCAGAGGCCTGCTAACGAGCCACTTATTTGATTCCAGTGTGTAGGAGAAGGTTTTCACCTAAAAACAGCAGGATGGTAGATCTCAAGGACCAGACTTGGGCACCCCTGTCCTAACAGAAGCAGGACTGTGGAGTTGTCCACCCCTGCTGTCAAGCAACTAAAAATCATCTGTAAATATCGATGGTTTTAAAATTTCAGAAATTTTGCAAACAAATTAAATTGGACGTCTAAAACCCAGACGCATCACGGTTTTTACCACCTGTCTATTAAGTTAAACAAAGAATTTGACATAATTAGTCAAATGTGGTCATACAGAGATCTGTTACGTCTTTGTCTCCTCTCCAAGAAAGTACCAGATATGTTTGAATATCATCATGGGTTTATTTTGTCAGTTTTTAAAATACTATAAATTTAATTTTTGTCAGAGGTTTAGAGTTGGTGGATAAAAAGGAAATAAAAAGCTATATGTATATAAAGAATTACGCCTTTTCCCCCCCTTTTTTGTTAATTTTTCATTATTTTGTCAATTTTCCAGTCACACATGGCTTCTCACATTCAGGGTGTGTTCCTTTATTTGCAACAAAACAGGCTTCTAAGAGACTACATTCACACGGCAGGGGAGAGTGGCTCACATCTGGCTATATACATATATCTGACAGTCTGAACAGCACTTATCAGACTTTTCAGACTGACTGAGGACACTTTTGTATGAAGTCCTAAATCAGATGCATATCTGATGTTTTTCGAAGCGACCTCAGTCTGAATGGTGACGTTTCTTTAGATTCAACTTTTACTTCATCAAGACGAGATGGAGGGAACCATTTTTCCGAGGGAGACTGAGGGGTCTAATATAAACAATGGAAAGAAAATATTACTTTCTCAGCTCTGATTACAGTCAAACTTAATTATAATGTGAAAAAACACAAAAGATCTCAGTAAAAATATTGTAATTAATCATTAAGAAACTGTTGAACGCAGATAAAGGCGACTAGTATTTAAACAAAACTCTGTCTGCATTTCTGTGAATTTAAATGCTATTACCTGTGAGATTTTTAGTCCACATATATACATGGTTGCAGTCGGAAAAAATGCCTTTGGCCCTCCAGTAGTCATTTATTCCTCGAATTGCCTTTAAGAAGAAAGAAAGAAAAAAACTCTGAAGCATTGTGTCACAGTCATGGCAACTGACTTGTGAAAAGATGAAAAGAAATGGCCTTCAAAGAAAGATGGAGATAGACATCCAATACTTTATTCCACTCTTCTTCTGCTCTTATATCCTTCCACAAATGCACTCACATCACTAACAGATGCAAGAGACATCCAGAAAGCCCAGCTCAGATTCACTGTTCAGCATCCAGATGAATGTTGATCCTGCCAAGATTTTAAGATTTTTGTTGTTGTTTCTAATTTAGAATTAGCAGGTCTCTAAATTCAGCATCTGTTTGCAGAAATTATTCTTAAAATACAGCATAATACGCTTAATTAAGAAATAAAGGAAGAGCTGGGATTGCTTTGTTAATTTACACAAAGAAATGAAGACATCTGTAGACTATGAACACCACAAGCGAATATACACTCTCATCCTGCACAGATGCATCGACTGGTGGTTTTATCGAACATGTTTTCCCGAGGGCCAGACATATAGTAGCTGAATCAGTAAAACAACATTAAAACTGGGGTAGGTAATGTTGAGGAGCTAGCAAGGTTTGAAAGTAGCACCCTGTCTTGGCTCTTCCCCCTCTACTTTCGCTCCTTGCATGATCCAAGGCCTTTTTCTTTCCTCTTCCGTTCAAGATCACTCAAAGTTATGGATGGATTTTATTTAAATTTTCACGAGTTGTTGAAAATGTGAAAAGGAGTTAGTGATTTAATTTTGGTGGTAATCTGGATCACCGTTTGGATCCAGAAATTTTTTCAATGCCTTGGTGGAGCTTTGCGCTCTGAGTGTTTTTCTAGTTAGCAGCTTTTTCCACCAACGATTTTCTTTTTCTCAGCTGTTTAGCGGGAGGAGGCAAAGAAACCAAGCCGGGTCGGGAAATCCTTCCTGCATTTTCTCAGCAATGTTTGCCTTCTAAGTTTCTTCCTCACTGCTTTGTATTTTCATCCCAACACACTATTTATATGCAGGGTGTGGCTATCAGGTATGCGTTGCGGGAGAAGGAGGAGTGGAGCCGGGAGAAGAATTTTACGAAATATAAGAAATGAACAACTTCATTTCGGTCTGGATGTTTGGATTGGTCCGAGTTTTTACAGATTCACAGTAAACTGAGAGGTCTATTTCTTATTGTTCATGATTACAAAATGTATAGACTCCTTTTAGGACAAGGAACCACTTCCATGAATCACAGTGATGTGGTCTGATGAGTGATGATTTCCCCTGTTCCAGAGCAGGGGTGACGTTTTGGTCCAGACAAGCTCATATATGATCATATATTCCATTAATCTGGATGCTGCATCACACATTTTCACCCAAAGGTGAAAATCACACAATCTATTGAATCACTGTTAATGTTAATGAATGATGATTAGAAAGTAAGGTCTTACTTTTAATCAGATAATTTAGTTCAGAATAACTTTAAATAGTTATGTTTGATGTTTCAGCATGTAAACATGTCGATCAGCTTATAAAACTGTGTTTATGGGTGTTTTTACTCAGAACAGAACCTGTGATGTGAGAGGAGTGCAGCTCAACACAGCTTTTTCATCATCATCATCATCATTCACAGCAGCTGATGAAGGTCCTTCTGCAGTTGAACTGTCAATCATTCATTTGAGATTTGCTGGTGTTTTTTTTTTTTTTTTTTTTTGTTTCTGTTTTACACGCGGGCTGCAGGGTGGCGCAGTGGTTAGCACTGTGGCCTCACAGCAAGAAGGTTGCTGGTTCAATCCTTGGCTGGTTTGGTCAGTGGCCTTTCTGTGTGGAGTTTGCATGTTCTCCCCGTGTATGCGTGGGTTCTCTCCGGGTACTCCGGCTTCCTCCCACCATCCAAAGACATGCATGTTAGGTTAATTGGTCACTCTAAATTGCCCCTAGGAGTGAGTGTGAGCATGAGTGTGGTTGTTCATCTCTCTGTGTGTGGCCCTGTGATGGACTGGCAAGCTGTCCAGGGTGTACCCTGCCTGTCGCCCAAAGCCGGCTGGGATAGGCTCCAGCTTCCCCGCGACCCTGAATTGGAACAAGCGGTTCGGAAAATGAATGAATGAATGAATGTTTTACACGCACAACGTCTCTGCACCTTCTTTCCATTTCCCTTCCCAGGATGAACTAACGTGGCTTTAAAGTGTGATTGGTTCAGCCTACTATCTGTAAATAAAGAACCAATCTGCTGCACATTAACATGTTTCCAGGCATAACCAGGCATAGAGCTCTATAGTTAGGTAGGCAGGCAGTCCCAAATTGTGCTGGACCACAAATGATAAAAGTTTAGGCAGGTGGGTGCCTGCCTAAACTAAAACAATCAAAATCATAAGAAATCTTTAAAAAACTTGCAAAGCTAGCTACATTATTCAATAGCAGTCTCCAGACCAACTTTGTGTCAACACAACCAGTATAGTATGTTGACATTTTTCCTCAAAAGAAAGTTGTGAAAAATATTTAAGCCTCACTAGCAGGCTCATCCTTAAGCATCAGTTCACTAAAGCACGTACATAGACCATTAGTAACCACATAGTGCAGTAACGTAAAGAGGCAGCATAGTGATCTACTTTTTTATGTAAATGATATTGTTTGGGGGAATAGACTGTGCATTCGCAAACACATTGTTTCAATGATATGAAGAAAAGGCAAAGCAGCGCTGTGCCTTCAGTGGAGGATGTGGCGTTGACCATAATTTAGCGAGTTACTTGTGTAGCGTTTCTGTCTGGCCAGTAGGGGGTGCTGTTGAGTTTTTTTTTTGTTTTTGTTTTTGTTTTTTTTATGAAGCTAAGAAAAGCACAAAATGTGATCACTTTAAAAATCAATTGGTGCTACAGTAAATAATATCTAAAAGATTATTTTAAAAATATAAAAGAATGAAAATATAAAAACTTATTAATAAAATGGATAAATTCTTTTTTTTTACTTTCTGCCTTGGGTAGGAACTTCCTATCCTTTCAACAACCTCAGCATGTCTTATGGGCCAGTGGTCAGGAAAGAAAGTTCTGTGTTGACTGGATGAATGAGTTCGCTTAAAGCTTAACCTGCAAGTAAAGAAACACAACAAACAAAAATCTATCACATTGAAACGTGACGTTGGGAAAAGAATTGACATAATGCAAGTCGAAACTAGGGGTTGTCAACACTGTGAGATGTTTTATTTGTATGTCATTTGGAATACTGTCACACACAGTAACAGCCATATGTTTAGCAGAAAACGATGTGAAAGCACCTGTGAAGGATGCCTTGAAATGCTTAAAAATGCCCACTCTGAGTGGGACTGTTACCTTGCCGAACACCTATCACTGGAGAGTCAGCTGAGAATAAAACTGTCATCTTGTCACACTCATAAAACTAAATAACTTTTTTTATTTTAATGCAATGCACCAACAGAGCAGGAGCCATATTTTAAAGGATGTCACTTTGAACTTCCGGAGGCTTTAGAAAGTTTTTCATTTATTTTTTGTGAACCCATCCCCCTTCATCAACCTCTTTTTTTTATAGCCTGATGAGCCCAAAACGGACAAGCTCTGATTACACTGATTGACCCAGCATGTGGGCTTTAAGCTGCCAAGTTTTAACAGATAATACTCTTTTTTTTTTTTTTTTTTTTTTTTTTTTCCTGAGTTGATGATTAGGTGGCTGGCATGAAGAAACTTGAACAGTGCCCAGAAATGTGATTGTTAATACAGTTGGGGTGAAGTTGGGGACTAGATTAAGTACCTGCAACCATGCATGCATAAATGATTGCTCTAAAGTTAATCAAACTAAAACTAAACTCCTTTTTGTTAAGATGCAGCTGACGTGAAGAGGTCTTTAGACAATACTCTGTGGGTGTTTGCAGCTTTCTGTTGTATTCTCCATCATTCTCTAATCTTTTCTTTGACATCTTTGTGGTCAGGATTTTGGACATGCACTGCTTTTCATTATTCTGAAGACAAACAAACACTGTGGTGTAATGCCTGAATGGATGCTCCAGCGCTTTTCCAGAACAAGTTACAACAGGAGTGTCAGTAGGTCAGACTCATTTAAATGTGCACATCACTTTCAAGCAAAGCACAAAGAGGAACGTCATCCGGCAAATCAATAGATGGGTTTGTACACTCTTTATGTGATTTCATTCAACCCCAAAACAGAAAACTAGAGCTCATAATCACACAGACGTTGTGAAATAAACTGAAGAACTAAATGTACTGTAAATTTTGTTGACCATCATATGAAGTGTGAGTGTATTATTCTTAAGTTTTCTCTGAATTTATGAAGACAATATTTGTACCTTGGTAAAGTGGCCGTTTAATAATCTGAATGCTCTCAGTAGCTCACTGTTGTAATCTGATGTCTCCTGTTCCAAATAACAGATAAAAACAACTAAAAAGTTGTTTTTTTTGCCTGAAATTCCTGCTACATTTCTTGAAGTTGTTGATTACAATCTCAGATTATGATCCGCTTCGGCCCATAGAGGCTTGATGTGCACCTTTTGCAGCCGTGACATGCATCTCTGCTTGCAGCATGGAGAGCACATCTCTACTGTCTGCAGATGTCGCACCAGAAGAAATCCAGCTGAATCCAAATTAGTTAACTCTACTAAAAGAAGAAAATAGTGTTTCAGTTGCTGTGATCTATCATTTGCTAAACCAAAAGCTGTGTGAATTGGAACTCAGTATGAATGGAATATCTGAAGTCTTTATAAAGTCAACATCTTGTCGTACTGTCAGAATATGTACAGTAAACAGTGTACTCACCGGGGCCTCCTTGGACATCACAGGTATGCTGAATGAAGCATGTACTTCAACACAAAAGGCGGCTGTTTGAATGACCGAATGCCTTCTCTTTAACAGATTTATGAAGCCATTAATGTTACATGTCTCACATCTGAAAAGAGCCATTTATTCATATTTTCTGCATTTTTTTTCCTGTAATACTTTAATGCAGGGCCCCATGCCCTGCATTAAAGTATTAGACTTTTGTCTGTCCCAGAGAACCAACTAATAGCCAATTTCATGCAAGAATGATGAAGACAAAAGTGTAGGGTTATTAGTGGAAGGAAGAATAGTTTGGTGTCACACCTCAGGGATCTTTGATAAAAAGCGAAGAAGGATAACCATGGACAGTGGCAGAGCTGTAAGACAGTAGCAGGAGCTCCTTGTACCATGGTGATAAGATAAACAAATCCACAACAAGGCAGAGACATGTCTTAGAGATTAACACATGCACACAAGGAAAACAGATTGACAGTCTTATTTGTTCTGCAGCTGACTCACGCAGAGCTATGGACCATGTTGACATTTTGAATATCTACATCAAAGCATAAACCATTTGCCACCCTGGATGATTTGTACACCCATTAGCCTCTTAACATATGTCAACATTCCCAGGAAGAGCACTCAGAACAAATAAAAATACTGTTTGGAGGGTGCTCGAAAAGGAGGCTCTTCTTCAAAGCCGACAAATTAAAGAAAGGAGAAAAAAAACGTTTAATGACTGTGAACCACTTAGAGGAAGAAATAGTCGCGCTCCTCATTCTGCAAATTACTGTACGTGTGGTGTGTCTCCACTACAGTCAAAGCTGGATTTTGGGCCTCACTGTCAGTTAGAGAGGAAAAAAAGGGAGGAATATTTGAGCGCATTTTAACTTGATGCATTTCATGATCTGACTGGGTTATGTATTAATACGAAGATTGAAAGAGGTTGACTGTTTGGCGCTTGTGTTTTGAATATTTTTGTGATTATAGCTGGGTTGGTGCCAGCTTTGGTTCATGCTTTTGTTGTTGGATTTGTTTTGAATTTTGGTTTGTGACTGCTTTTTAAGGACTAGTGGGTCCTAAATAAAGCCTTCATTTGTGCATCTTTCTGGTTTTCTTTTGTTAATGTTACCACCCCTTTGTACCACCTGGACAAACTCCATCGTGGGTCGTAACCCCGAGAAAGAGAAAATCATTGGTGGAAAAAGCTGAGAACTAGAAAAGCACTCGGAGAGCACAAACCTCCACCGAGGCCTTTAAAATATTCTTGGATCCTAACGGTGATCCGGATCACCACCCAAATGAAATCAGTTCTTCCTTTTTACATTTCCAACAACTCCTGAAAATTCTATTAAAATCCATGACTTTTTGAGTAATTTTACATATATGTATATATATATATATATATATATATATATATATATATATATATATATATATATATATATATATATATATATATATATATATATATATATGTATATATATATATGTATATATATATATATGTATATGTATATGTATATATATGTGTATATATATATATATGTATATGTATATATATATATACAACATATATATATATATATATATATATCAACATCAGAGCATATGATGACATTTGCATGCATGCATTAATATATATATATGTATATATATATATATATATATATATATATATATATATATATATATATATATATATATATATATTAATGCATGCATGCAAATGTCATCATATGCTCTGATGTTGATGCCCTTGTACTTGTGAAAGCATGAGCTCAGGGGAAATTTTGAATCATTACTGAGGAAAATATTTGGCAGAGAAACATCTGATAATCCTCCGGCACTAAACCTGTCACACTGTCAAAGCGCAACTCCACTATCCCCAGGCACCGAGCATGGGCCAGTAGTGAAACTCCAAAACACGGATGCTGATGTTTTCCAGGGAAATATATTCTCTGTTAACCACAGAACATCAGATGTTCTGTGTCATGGGATTTTAAGATGAAAAGTCATCAGTAACACATAAAGAGAGCGATGACCTGTACTCGGGCAACATTTAAAATATTAATATGTCTCATAAGCTATTTTAGATGCAGAGTGGACAATCAGGAGAGGAAATTGAGAATAAATTATGTATATTCTTTTCTAATTTATAGCAGTGCTTAAAAGCTAGACCCCGTTGCAGGATTTAAGCTCAGATTGACTGTAATATACTGTATGCCTTAAAATGTCTCCATGATTTAGCTTGAGGTTTTAGGAGAGATGTCCTACTATTAGAGCAAAGGGACTGTTGTCAAAACAAAATGGGATGTTTATCTAAATATATTCATGAGCACTAAATGCACTCTAAATGTGTTTGTGTATTAACTTAAGCGATTTATAGTCAGTCTTGTGCCTTTCAGGTCAAGGTGGGGAAGACGTGGGACTAAGGCAGATTAATCATGGGAAGACAGGCTCTGAATCCTGTGTCTTCTTAAGCTGCATAACATCTAATGCATAGTTTCCAATAACTACAAAAAGAAATGTCTTTGAAAGACAGTTTAAGTGTATCTAGAAAATATATCTCCTGGTGCTCTGGTAAACTATGAGCAGGGTGAAGTGAACAAGACTGGTCATGTTGTTGCATGTTGTGCTTTGGAAATTTGGGTCTTAGCATCCATTAGGATGTTTTTTTGACACATGCACTTTGACGCAACCCTGCTCCACAGAGGCCAAGCCCTTCCTCCCACAGGACACAGTTCTGCTGCTAGTGTTTTGCTGCCAGACACCACAGGGCACCCCCCCAGAGGTATTTTATCTATGCCTGAAAAGGCTCAAAGCTGTTTTTTTTTTTTTTTTTTTTTTTACTAAAAGGGATCTGTGCAATATTAAACAGATGGATACTGTAGCATGTTGTAACTGAACAGGAAATTTTCAGATTAACTCAAGACATAATTTTCTGCAAAATCAAATCCTTTGCATAATGTTATAAGGGGCACAATACCTACATTTACAGATAAAAATATTTACTAAGTGTAATAAAGTGTAATAAAGCTCACGTGAGCCACTTGAGAAACTGCTACTTTGAGCCGACATTTTGTATTTTACATCGGCTGATAAAGGGGTCGAAAGTCTGAGCACCAGCAGCTTCCATGTCCTGCATGTTGGGTCCTCAGCAGCTCTTCCATCTGTTCCTCTGGTAATGCAATTTGCCTTTAATTTCCTAATGTTCCTCTAATCACCAGGCCGGGTGCACGAGGTCTAATAGAGGGGTCACAAGTTGAAGTCTGTCCTGAGGAATGGATTTAATGGGGAACAGAGAATGCAAACTGCATTATAAAACACAGCTGCCTTTGCCTCACAGCAAGCCCAGAAAGTATCTGTTGCACATCTGATATAGTGAGCAACACGTTACTAAAACATGAACGGATGTTTTTCGTATGAATCCCAACCCAGGTTCATGCACAAGGAAATCAGCAAAATGTTAGTCTATTATAGCCAGGCAGCAGCCCTCTCTTATTTCTACTTTGACTAAATCCTCATGGCCACATGCAAACAGAAAATATTTATTGCAGTTTTTATATCTGCAAAGTCTTTGCAGTACTGGCATGTTTGCCCATTCAAACATCTTTATTACTGTGTTTGAAGAGTCTGGTCGACTTTAATCTTTAGCTGCTGCGAGCATTCCTGCGTAAAAGTGGCTCTCAAAAAGAATTGCTTGTTCCTTATTATTTGTTCCATTTTTGTCTGAATGGAGGTTTACAGGTTTACAGTACAGCGACAGCAAATTGCTTTTACACTTACATTTTGGTCAAGAATGGTGAGAAATTTAGGAGCAGCTTACTTGTGCATTTTCATTTAATGAACATATAACATCCCACTATGTTTTGCCACCAGGCTGCTTGAGGTCTATTTATGCTTGACACAGAATACAACTATGCTGACAGACAGACAGTTTAGGCTGTCTCCTGCGTTGGTCACAATGCTGCATAACTGCATAACAATTTGGTCCATTTTCAAGATCGTAATTCTACTGGAAATCCGGGGGCAGTGTTAAGTTGCATAGCTGACACACAACCAGTGAAATAGACAATTAGACATATACAGTTGTAGAAATAACTATTAAATTGTCCTTTTTTTCTTTTTTTTTTTACCAAGACTAAATGTTCATTTTTAATGCCTGGTGCAACTTAAGGTATGTTTCTCTAAGAACACAAGGGTGGGGTTATAATTGTTTCTGCAACTGTATATCCAAGCACAAACTACTAAATAAAAAGCACCAGAAGAAGTTGAGGAGAGTAACATTAACAACTGTAGACAAAATAAGCTGTGTGAGTGTGTCTCTAACTACATCCACCAACCGGTGTCGAACCATGGAACTCTGTCTCAGCACGGCTCACTTGTAGATGAACTGACTTAAACACCATGGAAACTCTATTCAAAGTTTTAGAGCGTTATCATATGACAACACTTGAAATAGATGTCTATTTGTATAAAAAATGAAGCATAAATGGGTCTTTAGCTCTCACCTACATTCATAGCTGTCGCCAGCAGCCCAAACATCAACAACAATGTCCTTGAAGTGTGGGGAAACCTGAGTCTGCTCTTATTGGGTCTGGTGGGCTCTAGCAGTTGGAGGCAGCCAACTTAAATCCACCGTCGCATGATGTTGAGGGCTCGTCAGGGACCAGTCAGTCCCAGTGGAGGACTAGCATTCAGCTCTTATTGATCTGCTCGCTTCGCAACATCTGACAACTTCCAGCACCCAGTGACTTATTAGCTTGTGGGATAGGCCAATTTTCCTGTTTGGGCATTAGACCCACATCTGTGTTGCAAGATGGCGTCTCCTTCTCCTCTCTTTGCACCAGTCTTGTAAACTCATTTCTGTTTGGATCCAGTCTCAGTGAGAGCCTGTTTGGTTGCTCTTCCAGCCGGTGAAGGTAGACCTAGCAGGTACACCTCCAACCTCAGGGTCAGAGAGAGGTCCATACAGCAAGTCTACAGGGGTACGTAGCTCACATCCTAACATGAGGTCTGATTGGGAGCACTTGGTTTTTTAGTATCATATTTATTTTCAATTTTGCACAATAATGAAAGTAAGTAAAAGATAGAAAATGTAAATGTGCACAGATTTAGCCTAGCAGGTAATTTACCTTTGTTGTCCTTTGGGAGTGAAATTGGATACTGTGATAGATACATCCCCAGCATCTCAGTGATTTCCATCTCAATCAGTTGGATTGACTACTTAGAGGTATACTGGTAACATTTCCATGTGATATCATTTATCATTACCAGATTGTATTGATCGCTAAACCTCATTATGAATCATCAAGGCGGTCATGCTGTTAAGGAGATCATTTTGCCCCTTAATATTGACATTTTTCCGATTTACAAATCGATGTTATCTAAATGTTATCTGAATTTAAACTACAGAGAAATGAATGAGACCTGGTTTATGATGTGAATACGATAATAATGATGTGTTACGGAATTCCAGAGTTGAGAATATTTTGTACACAATCTTGTTGAATTTAGTTCAAAAGTGGGTCCAAACAGCTTGTGTTTTGAATAAACTTTGCTTTTTTTTTTCTGGGAATAATGTTCTCAGGGCAGAACTTCTGTTTGTTTAGAATTCTGCTCCAACTGCACAGGGAGAGCAAAGTCTGTGGAAACCTCAGGCTCGGCAGATTGAGGGACTCCAGCTGAGTGGAAGAACTTGCAAACAGCAGGAGTCAATTTTATGTCTAAGCAGCACCTCTTCCCGTAGATTCACTACACTTTCAGAAAGCTCTAAACTCTGCTGGTGTGATCCCTTTCACTTAGAGAGCGTTTACCTTTTTAAAGCAAAACGATCAAATGGAGAACTTTAGAGGATGTTTATTCAGAAATAAAGTAAATATTTTACTTTAAGCAAATATGTCATTGAAAGGGATATAAGAGATAAAATACCTTATTAATATATTTATCAATATGGTTGGAAGCTTAGCTGTTTGTTGTGATTACATCATCATATCTAATTATCATAAAAAACAAGGCTGTGTTAACAAAGCCTGTCTGCACAAACCGGCATCTGTCTAGGGACCAGAAGGTCCACATAAAAACTCCAGCCAGCTACACAAAAGACGCAGGCTTTAGTTATGGCACTTTTGGACCTTCTCAATGCAAGCAGTTTTGTTCTTGATAGTGCATTACAGGGGCATTTTATCCCTGTAGGCTTCAAGTGGTTTTTACTGTTGATAAAATGGTTTTCAACAACACTGTTTACCACAACTTGTCAGCATCTGCTGCAAAGTTAAGATAGTGTGATGTATCTCATTATATGGATCAAGATCTGTTTCTTCTGCCTTCTTCTGTGCACATGGTCTTATATCGCATCAATTGCAGACAAAGCAAAGTTTGCTTTTCTTTCTCCCATAACCTTAATTGTTCTGCATGTGACACTGACCTTTTTATTGGGGCTTAATGTCAAGTAATGTCAAACTGTGGGCAAGGACCCCCTCGGATGTTGTAAAATCATTTCACAAGGTTGCAGATTATTGCAGAAAATAAAAAGCACACATTTATTAATGTTCCTACCCTCACCTATGGTCATGAGCTGTGGGTCGTGACCGAAAGAAGGAGATTTTGTATACAGGCGGCTGAAATGAGTTTCCTCTGCAGGGTGGCCGGGCTCTCCATTAGAGATAGGGTGAGGAGCTCGGTCATCTGGGAGGGGCTCAGAGTAGAGCCGCTGCTCCTCCACATCGAGAGGAACCAGTTGAGGTGGCTCAGGCATCTGGTCAGGATGCCTCCTGGACCTCCCTGGTGAGGTGTTCCGGGGACGTCCCTCTGGGAGGAGACCCCGGGGAAGACCCAGGACACGCTGGAGGGATTATATCTCTCGTCTGGTCTGGGAAAGCCTCGGGATCCCCCCCGCAGAGTTGGCAAATGTGGCTGGGGAGAGGGAAGTCTGGGCTTCCCTGCTTAGACTGCTGCCCCCGCGACCCGACCCCGGATAAGACGAGACGAGACATTTGTTAAATAAATTTGGGATTTTTAGCAGCTGGATTTTTCAAAGAGTCAATGAACTTTATTTACATACGAGTACACATGTACACCTGCAACAGCATGCAATTCAGTACCTGAGGTTCAAGATTTAGCCTAGCAAATAAAATAAATAAAAAAAAATAAAATAAAATAAACAATCAATTGCAAATGCAGAGGAGAAGTCTAACTGACCCCTCACATGTATTTTCCCTAATATCAGATACCGCACCAAATAAAGTGTTCAGTAAAATGTCCATCCTGCAGGGGTGAAGGGTACATGGTGGGGTGGGGGAATAGAAAACATGCTACAGAACACTGCCATAGTTCAGCAGTCTTTCAGATACTGGTGAGAAGCTGTTCCTCACTCTGGTGGACCTACTCCAAATACTCCGCAGCCTCCTGCCTGAGGGAAGAGGATCAAAGAGAGGGTGTGCAGGGTGGGTGGAGTCCTTGATGATGCGGAGAACCCTCTTTCTGCATCTGCAGCTGAAAATGTCTGTGGTGGTGAAAAAGCTGCTCCACACAATCCTCCGAGCAGCCTTTAGTACCCTCTGCAGTGTCTTCTCTCTGCAGCTGTACAGCTGCTGTACCACACACACTCTCCGCCACACATCTGTAGAAGCTCTTCATGACATATCTCTCTAGTCTTCTGCAGTTTCCTGTGGAAAGTACACACTAACATGGTATGAGTAATACCTTTGTTGGTTATGTATTAATGGTTAAAAAAAAAGTTAATTCCACAGATGAACTTCTTTGTAGTCATTTTGACATGCATGTTAGTTTTAACTCCCCGCTTTTATGGATACCGAGTATGAAACAAACATATCAAGCCGATCCTGTTATCAACATCCCTATCTACCAGTAATGGTAAGGTGGAATTAAAGATGAATGGAGTGACTGGTGCGTTGTCAGCTGCAATGAGGGGACTGCTTCTGGTAGTCTGCTTATAAGCTAAAACAAGAATTCAGTTTATTGGTATATGCATATTCCAGTTTTCACCTATGAATGATGAGGAACTTGTATATGTGAGTGGATTGTGGAGTCGAGCCCCAGCCCCTGGGAGGAGACCCCATGGTGAACCAGGAACTCACAAGAGGTTAGAAAGAGGGAGTAGGATGGGATTTCCCTGCTAGACCTCTTGCCACTATGAGCAAAACTCCAATAAGGGTAAGTAGGTGAATAAATGGATGGAGCGACGGAAATGGCTTGGACTGATATTAAGAAAATAAACTATGCTGATGAGCCATTTTATAGATTCAGTTAGACAAAACTGCATTTCTTTGTGCGTGCAGAGTTTTAATGATGAAACAACAAGCTTTTGCATCTGGCCCCAGGCTTCTGATACGACCTGTAGTTCAGGTAGAGATGTGAACAAAGCTGGGATGCTGTAGTGCTTTTTCTGTTTTATCTTACTGGACTGAAGGCAGATGAGTCTTCACTGACTTATGTTAAGGTACAAACAGGTATTACTTACTCTGTTACACACCAACTTGTATAACTGAAATGCAATACGAGAACACTTTGATATCATGTCATTATTATTGTTTTTTTTGTTTTGTTTTGTTTTGGGTTTTTTTTAGGTTTGCAGCTGTTTATAGATTTCATCATCATTTTACGTATAATCCTTAAAGGAAAGTCCTAAATTAAAGTTTTGTAGATAAGTGATATTTAAAGTAATATTCTGTGCTTGTTTAAGCTTTATGGGATGATATATGTGAACGTAAAGTAACCGTGAAACAGTGAAAGCAATAAAGTACAGAAAAAAAATGCATTCAGGAAAAACCTCCAAACACACATCAGATGTGTGCTTTAGGAAAGGACACAATTATGTTTTACTTTGTTTTGACAAGAAAGTGGTATTTAACTTGAAAGTGGAAGATAAATGCAGAAGATAAAAGCCCAATAAATGGCACTCCAAGAAGAGAATGAGAATCAGAGGGTCATTCATGCATTTAAAAAAGAAAACGACAATTTAACTGAGCTTTCATACACAAAGGAGAAGACACAAAGAAGATTATTTAAGAGTTTTCTGGTGTAAAAACACGTTCAAAGTATGTTTTCAATGGTTTTTACAAGTTTACCAAAATGTGCTACAAATAGAATCTTTTTCAGCCTTTCAGGTGCTGGACTGGTTCAGGGGTCTTAGCGCAGCCCGAGCCCAGGGTCCTGCCTGGGGTTGTAGATCTGGGCCTGTATGACTAAGCTTTATCATTTAACGTCTCTGGACCTCTACACATACACACACACACCTACATATACATATGTGTGAGTATGCTACGGGTTGTGACTTTGACCCCCCTCCCAGTGAGTCTATGTGAAGAAAAAGCAACTCTCAACAAGTTGTGAGTCTTTCTGGTGATATTCCAGACTTTGGGGGAGTAACATGAATAATACATTTACTCTTCTCTGTTAGCAGCAATGGTTTTTCTTTACTTTTTTAAATTAAATGCATTTTTCTGGACACTACTGAAGCTTTATTTTACCATATTAATGTTTGTGTACACCATTTTGTTGCTTTTTGGGGCACACATATATATATATATATATATATATATATATATGTGTGTGTGTGTATGTATGTATAAATATATATATATATATATATATATATATATATATATATATATATATATATATATATATATATATATATATATATATATATATATATGTGTGTGTATGTACGTATGTATGTATATATATATATATATATATATATATATATATATATATATATATATATATATATATATATATATATATATATATATATAATGTGTGCGTGTGTGTGTATGTATGTTTGTATTACTATTTTGATATCATATAATTTCTCCTGAATAATTCATGGCAGAATTTCTTTATTGATATGGTTTCTTCTTTACATAAACCTATCACATTCATACAAACTGATTTGAATTACCTGAGACCTGGATATTGATTATTTATGAAATATTATTTGTCTCATGATCAAAATATCAACTGTAAGTTATTTGCATTTAAAGTTCATTTTCTCCTGTTTCTTTCATGTGTAAATGCAACATCACATCTTAGTTTCTTTAACCCCAGTATAACCTTGGCAACCTGCTCTGAATAGGTCATGTTTTCATTGATTATTCACACACATAAGACAGAGCCCAGGAGTTACTCTCCGTCAGGTTTAAAGAGGAGACGCCCTACTGAAAGCCGGATGGACGAGTCCACTGAGATGTAGAACTAGTTCACACAAAGCAAAAAAAAGCACAAAATCCCAGTTCTGGATGAATTCTGTCTGTTAAACTTTTTAGGGCGAACATTACAACAGAGTTCATTTACAATTGAGACTCTTAGACATTAATTTTTACAATAACAAAAGAAAAAGCTATGGAACGTCGCATGTTGCATTTTTTCTTTTTTTTTTTATACCTAGGAACAATACTAACAAGAACCAATGTTTTTGTTTTGCTTTGTTTTCCCAGAAATGGTGAAGTTAACAGATAATGATATTGTAACAACAATTAAACTGTCAAAACTTCACACAGTAATGGAAAAACACACACTTACTTTTGGTATTACACACCCACATCATGTGTTTGAAATGGTTCAGACAGTTCTGTTTTTTTCCACAAGATTATAGTTGCTGGAATAATGTGCTTTACCAAACAGTGGAGCAGACAGTTAAAGCACAAAAAATGGTTTTGGTTTGGACAGTTGTTTTCATTTGGAATAAAAGAAAACAAAACTATGCATTTTTACGTTCTTTTTTAGCCCATCCTCTCTTTCACCATTTTCCTCCAACTCAAAACATGTTTGGAGCAAAAGACTATTATTATTACTGAAATGATAATAATTATACTAGTAATGATAATATAGTATTCTACGCTTCCCCCAATACTTTCAAAATGAGACCAAACCAAAACATAAATCCTGTCATTGTTTTAACCAACATAATTTGATCCATATTTAATGGATTCATATTCAACACAATGAATTAATGGTATCTGGATGCATGAATGAGTTTAAGATTGTGTGATATAAAAGTGAGCACCTGTTTAGTGAGGGAAGTGGGTGGGTTTCTGCATCCCCCTCACATTGTCAAATGTAATACATCAGGAACCAACCATACTTTTAACTTTAAGTCATCTTGCACAGTCCACTCTGTAGTCTGAGTTTTTACCTTCGAGCATATAGTGGACCTTTGCTCATATATCACGATGAAGGTTGCATTAGCTTTACGGAAAGTATGGTCTCTGGCTTGTATGATATGATAAGGTGTATGACGACCACTTAATTAATAGTCGGCTCTGTAAAATTGCAAGCTCAAGGCCTTTTCATCAGTCTGTGGCATTTTAACAACCAATGTTCTCAGTTAAAACGCTCAAATGATCGGTTCTGTTTTAACTACAATGCAGCCGTTTAGTTACAGTTAATAAAACTAAGTATCCAATGCAATAATCAGAGCTTACAAATGTTAAATGTGAAGGCCAAAGCACTAAAACACCCAGGGAAGTTAAACCTTAGATGTGAAACAGTCTTTTAATGAGAAACTCATGAAGAGAAACTTCATTTTCTTTCTTGAATGATAAAAGTCAGAAAGATGTCGTTCTTTTTTAGCCCATCCTCTCTTCCACAATTTTCCTCCAACTCAAAACATGTTTGGAGCAAAAGACTATTATTATTACTCATAAATGTTGAAATCTTACTTGATATATTTAGTTCTCAAGTGGTCATGACTCCAAACTGACTCCAGACCAAACAAAAAACTGAGGATGGTGTCTCATGAAAGCATAACAAAATGCTGGCATGATCCACTGAAGAGCCCTGAAGGTAAACTCCAGGTGCTGTTGAATTAGCTTCATTGTCAATAGAAAGGATCACCCGCCAACAGTATGAGTGGGGGTGCTCTCATGGATCTTCAGGAGGGCAGTGTGTGGAAACCCCACCCAGTCAGATGGTATGAATATACAAATGAGAGAAAAAGGGACAAGTTAGGAACTGACGATTTACTTTACAGGAGAGAAAATGAAGAAAAAGTAGAATAGAAGAGAAAGAACAACAAAAGCAAGTGGAAAGGAAGATGAAGGAATGGAGAGAAAAGAAAGGTTGGCAGGTAAATGAACAGCTGGACAGCAAATAGGAGCGATGGGGGAGGCCGAATGGAAAAGGTCAAGAAGGGTGGAATCGAAGGAACAAGAAGAAAAGAGCTGACGGAGTTAAGCAAGAATAAGAAGGCTAACCGGGTGGTTAGAGGTGTGGTAGAGGTCCCCCCTCCCCTTTCCATTCATAAAATTGTTATCCGAGATTTTTCTTTTTGCCTATTATTGAAAACAAAAAAAATGCAGTATTTTAAAAGTTAGTCAAAGTTTATGCAAGATGCTAAAAAAGGATGACAGAAAGTGTTAAAGGCCACAAGATCAACACAGAAGATGGGTACGCAGACAGATTTACAAATTACATCCATAATTTGGTCAGTTTTCAAAGGACTTAGCTATTTGTGAGATGGTGCAGAAAACCACAGGAAATCACAGGGACAGTGTTGAGTTGTACAGCAAACACACAACCAGATAAAGGACCAATCAGAGCAGAAGAAGAACCGGTAAAAGATGATAATTAAAAGCACCAGAAGCGCCATCTAGAGGCGTGGTCTGGAGTTACATGTTTTTTTCCTCGACCCCCTATGATCCTAATGTGTCTCTGTTCCCATTCTTTTAACAAGCAGCGCCGGTTAAGCAGCTGCGGGGCCTAAGCTTCAGTTTGGTTCTGTAAACTTGTCATCAAGGTTACATGTCTGTATGACAAACCTTGGACGAGCTGGCTTGAACCTTGAACTTCCTCTCGGGGATGAATAAAGTACTTTGATTGATTGATTGGTTGAAGAAGAAGAGGAGGCTGTAAACATCGGCTGTAGACACTGGAGGAGCATTTGAACAGGGGTTGTGTGAGTGTGTCTGCAACTAAAGCCACCAAGAGTTGTCAACGATGAATGCAGCAATGCAGGATGACCTTTGACACAGATGTCCCCTTTCACATGTAAAGGAGCATAAATGTGCCTTTAGAGGAACAGCTTGGAAAAAAAAAAAGATGCATGAGACAATCCTTTATTATTAACTATCGTTGTTGCGGGGTCCAGTTATGCATTATGAAGCTGCTTCAGTTCTACGGAGGGAAGAATCTGTTTTTCCAATAACAGGCAGTTTTCTTTTTGTTTTGCTTTCTAACTCCCAACCAACCTTCAACATATTTAATTTACTCTTTTCAACTCTAATCTACAAGTCTTGGGTTTCAATTTCAGTTCCAGACAGAAAGCTAAATTTCCTGGAAAAAAAAGGTTTCTTATGACTTTAGTTGCTGTTTTCATTACTTTTTAGATGACAGTTCCAATATGTGTTTGTCTGAGTTTATCAGTGTGGTTTATAGCACATAGCACGTCACTGAGGTAATCCATTATTTTCTGGATGGAGTACTGACCAGTACCATATCACCAACCGAACGGGAGGTTTACCAGTCAATGCATCTAAACATGTATCATCAGTTGATAAAAGCATATTTAAAACTAATCAGTATTAAACATTTTTTAGATTAATTAAAATAGCTGTTGGTTCTTCTCAACTCACTGATGTCAAAGTCATGAAATTATAATCACTTAGTGCACTGGATGTTGAAGGAGTGAAATATCCAAGATGACATGAAGATTTTCAAGGCATCTGTTTCTCTTCCCCCTCTGTCAGCCATGACGACTCCTGTGCCAAGGTCTTCAACTCATCTCTCTCTCAGGCTTTGGGCCTAAGAACTTAAAACAGTCTTACCAAAGCTCACCCACATGGCATGGGTCACATACACAGTGGCAGGCCTCAGTGACAGATGGAGCCTGCTGAGAGAGAAATGCCCTGATTGGATGCAGTACACAGGCCTGCTGCAAGCTAAGTACAGTTTTTGAGCCTAAAACTAAATTCCCTATTGGAGAAAAAAGAGGGAAGACAAAAAATGTGTTTCCCTGCTTGATATACATCAAAGTGATGATTCAGGGATTACAGGTGGATTACAGGTGATTTACATTTGCCTAAATCTGTGTGTTTTCATTAATATTCTGGTTTCTTTCCTAAATCTTAAGCATGAATGATGCAAATACTGTTATTTATTTTTTTTTAGGTTTAAACACCTTGTTGTTATGATGGTGTTTCAGATCAGTTCAGTTATGAGTAATGGCATCCACTCCAATTTTGTTCCAGTGGTGTTAAACCACGTTTGATTTATCAGGATCTACAAATGTTATCAGTAAAATAAAAAGAAAAAACAGACAAATTAACTACATATTTTTTTACATTTGAAGCTCCTATAGTTATGATTCCTTAAATACTTAAATTTGTAACTCTTCCAGCAGGATTAAAATGAAATTGAATGCTGCTAAATACAAGCTTTGGGCATTTAAGTTTCTATTTTGAGAGAGATTGACATCAATTTTAACAGATGATTGACTTTTTTGTCAGCAATTTTGAATGCAAATCACAACCTAATGGCTGGTTGGAAAATATCTGGGCTATTTGCATTTTTCTGTGCATGATGCCGATTTGTGGCTGGGCTTAAGGAAAACTAGAAGATATGTTCACCTTTCTTGTTTAAGAAATTACTAAGAAAAGTATATATATATATATATATATATATATATATATATATATATATATATACATATATATATATATATATATATATATATATACATACTGGCTTCCAATTTGCTTCACACTTCTATTAACTTACCACTTTGTCAACATATACTATGATCTCACAGATAATTAGCTGCTCTATTCAAATAATAAAAACAAAGAATAACTGTAACTTTAAATATCTGAACATCTAGAAAAGAAATGGGAAGAGAGCTTTGATTTACTGTCACATTTTGCATTTTTACAAGATGCAACTTGTTTCAGTGCACCTGGGAAAGTTAATTTTCCTTTAAACCTGATCATCCCATCTGGTGGACAAGATGAAAAGATGATGCTCACTGAATTAGCATGAAAGCCTCAATGAGTCAGCTGCACAACTGAAAACAGCTGCATAAGTTGTTGATTTCAGAAAATAACTTGTATCTTTTTACTATTGCTGCTGTGCATATTGTCTGTATTGCTTTCTTTTCCTTTGTTCCTCCTTCAGCTTTCATATTTTTATAGATGTGGCAAAGCATTTATTATATAACCTCTTTTATGTATAGTTTAAAAACAGAAAAAAATCCTAACAGAGTCTAATGTTACAGTGCTGTGTGACAGGGATATGCACAGTGGAGATAAAAAGGTCACATGGGTGTACATGCTGAAAATATTATATATGAAATATGTCAGTAAGTATGTCTTTGTGAAATATATTTCAAATGTTAAATTATTCCCAATTAAATTACCTCATATTACACCTATGTTAGAAATATTGGTAATAATGAAATAATAGGCCATTTAATAAAAGAAAATAATGGCTGAAATATGATTATGTCTAAATGACTGGATTAATGGTCCGTCCTTACATAATGTCTTTTAACCTTATCTGAGCATCACCATTTTGCAATGACCCATACCCTATTTCTTAAAGTATATAAGACACACTGCACACATAAAACACATAAAAAAAAGAAAGTCACCACCTGGTTTTAACGAAGCATGGAGGTACAAGCTTCCTCGTAGGTAGTTAATGCATGGGTGATCATCTTTCAGCTGGCCACAAGTTATATCACACTGATGCAAGGAAAAGCTTCTTAGTTATTGAACAACAATGTGGAAAGAGTGGTTTCAGAGAAACCGCTCCTTTTAGCATTAGTGTATCGCCCACCTGGACCTTACTCCGAGTTTCTGACCGAATTCTCTGATCTCTTGTCTGAGTTAGTGCTGACTAATGATAAGGTCATTGTACTAGGTGATTTTAATATTCATGTTGACGATGAAAATGATAGTTTAAACATTTCCTTTAGCTCTATTCTAAACTCAATTGGGTTTTCACAAAATGTTAATGGTGCCACTCACTCTCATGGTCATACTCTTGATCTTATTCTAACATATGGTATTGAGACTGATAAGCTTAAAGTATTTCCTCAAAACCCTGTCTTGTCTGATCACTTCTTATTAACCTTTGGATTCACTTTATTTGATTACTCACTGACCAAAAATAAATTCTACTATAGTAGATGTTTCTCAGACAATAATATTACAAAATTTAAACAATCAATTGAATAATTTTTTCCACCTCTACCATGTGTTAGCATGACTGAGAGTCCCCCTTTAAGCCTTACTCCTGCTCAGATTGATCAGCATACTGATACTATAATAGCTTCAATGCGTTCAACCTTGGATAATGTTGCCCCCTTAAATAAGAAGAAATTAGGTAAGATTATGAAGGCTCCCTGGTTTAATTCCCAGCTTCGAGCTCTAAAACAGGCGTCAAGGCGTTTGGAAAACAGATGGCGTTCATCAGGATTAGAGGAGTCTCACTTAACCTGGAAAGAAAGTTTAATTGTATACAAAAAAGCCTTACGTATGGCAAAAACAGCTTATTATTCATCATTGATAGAGGAAAACAAAAACAGCCCTCGGTTTCTTTTCAGCACTGTAGCCAGGCTTACTAGGAGCTGGAGCACTGTTGAGCCATGTATTCCTTTCTCACTTAGCTGTGATGATTTCATGTATTTTTTCAGGAGGATTCAGAAGGACAATACTTTTCCTTCTACCTATAATGTTGAGCCTGTTGTGGTCTCCGAAGCATCCTTAGAACCAGGATCTGACTTGTGTCTAAATAGTTTCTGTCCTGTCCCTCTGAATTAACTAAAATAATAGCTTCATCTAAACCATCCACCTGTATCTTAGACCCTCTCCCAACGAGCCTATCTAAGGACATTTTCCCTTTAATTAATACATCACTACTAAATCTTATCAATATGTCATTAGTGACAGGATATGTACCACAATCATTTAAAACTGCTGTAATCAAGCCTTTACTTAAAAAGCAATCTCTGGATCCAGAGGTGATAGCAAATTATAGACCTATATCTAATCTCCCGTTTATGTCCAAAATTCTGGAGAAAATAGTTTTAGCTCAGCTACATGCCCACCTGAGCAGAAATAATTTATGTGAAGAGTTTCAGTCAGGATTTAGAGCTCATCATAGCACTGAGACGGCATTGGTGAAAGTTATTAATGACTTTCTTATGGCCTCAGACAAAGGATTTCTGTCCGTACTTATCTTGCTTGATTTTAGTGCTGCATTTGATACAGTCGATCATAACATTCTGTTACAAAGACTAGAACAGGTGATTGGAATTACAGGTACAGCGTTAAGCTGGTTTAAATCATATTTATCTGATAGACTTCAGTTCGTTCATGTAAATGACAAGTCCTCCTCCCAAACTACAGTAAGTCATGGAGTTCCTCAAGGTTCTGTACTTGGACCAGTACTCTTCACGCTATATATGCTCCCTTTAGGCAAAATTATTAGACAGCATGGAATAAACTTTCATTGTTATGCAGATGATACTCAAATATACTTATCGTTTAAACCAGATGAAACAAATCAGCCCAATAGGCTACAAAATTGTCTCATAGACATAAAGACTTGGATGTCTAGAAATTTTCTCCTCTTAAACTCAGATAAGACTGAAGTAATTCTCGTTGGATCTGAAAAACTCAGAGCTAAATTTTCCAGTTTTGTAATGAACCTGGATGGCATTACTTTAGCTTCCAGTGCTACAGTGAGAAACCTTGGAGTAATATTTGACTCGGACCTGTCCTTTGGCCCACATATTAAGCAAGTTACTAAAACAGCCTTCTTTCATTTACATAATATAGCCAAAATTAGGGACATTCTGTCTCAGAGTGATGCAGAAAAACTGGTTCACGCTTTTGTTACTTCGAGACTAGATTACTGTAACTCTCTATTACTAAGCTGTCCTAAATATGCCCTGACAAGCCTTCAGCTGATCCAGAATTCAGCAGCCAGAGTCCTGACCAGAACCAGCAGGAGAGATCATATTTCTTCAGTTTTAGCCTATCTTCATTGGCTGCCTGTTGAATCTAGAATAGAATTTAAAATCCTTCTCCTTACATATAAAGCCCTCCACAACCAGGCACCACTATATATCAAAGACCTCATAGTTCCTTATATACCAAGCAGAGTACTTCGTTCGCAGACTGCAGGCTTACTTGTGGTTCCTGGAGTCTCAAAGAGCCGAGCAGGAGGCAGAGCTTTTGGTTATCAGGCCCCTCTCTTATGGAATAAGCTCCCAGTTAGTGTTAGGGAAGCAGACACCCTCCCCACCTTTAAGACTAGGCTGAAGACTTATCTTTTTGATAAGTCATATAGCTAGGGATGCTTAACATCCATTAGTTATGCTGCTATAGGTTTAGACTGCTGAGGGACATTTCCTGATACGCTGAGCTTCTTTCTCTCTCTCTCTCTCTCTCTCTCTCTCTCTCTTAACCCCCACCCCCATTAACAGTGTTGCATCATTAAAATGTATGTCTCCTGTCTCAGCAGGTCTCCCTGGCTGGGAGTAGCAGTTCCTGTTGTCTGTTGTCTTTCTGTCCTCTGCCCCCCCACACAGCAGAGGCAGATGGCTGCCTGTCCTGTCCGGTTCTGCCGGAGGTTTCTTTCCTGTTAAAAGGGAGTTTTTTCCTTCCCACTGTTGCCAGTGTGCTTGCTCAGGATGGGAGATTGAGTTGGACTCAACTCAATCTGTTGGTTTCCTCATATAGGCTATTATGAATTGGCCTTCATTATGTTTTCCCCTCTGTCTGTAAAGCGTCTTGAGATGACATTGCTGTGATTTGACGCTATATAAATAAAGTTGAATTGAATTGAATTGAAAAAGACACGTCCTGTGGTCATGGTAAAGTCTTTGTTAGAAGGGTCAAATCATTGGCATGCATCAAGCAGAGAAAACATCCCAGAACACTGCAGACACAACTCAAACCAGGCTAAGAACTGCATGGCAAAAAGAAATTCTGAATGATCATGATTGGTGATCACCTAAATGTTTGGTGAAAGCAAATCAGTAGAACTCCAGACTATATTTAACAGTGGAAGTAAGAACATTTCAGCTTTCCGTGCACAACACGAAGGGAACCCAAGTGATTGGAAATGAACCGTGTTGCCACATGAAAACCACTTATTAGTGAGGCTAACTGGAGAAAAAGGCTTCAGTTGGCAGGGAAGTGTAGAGATTGGACTTTGGAGAAACGCAAGAAGGTCATGTCATCTGATATCAATTAATCCTCTTTCAATGAAATCAAAAGAAAAGAGGAAGATGAAGAAGGTGATGCAGCCATCATGTCTCATGCTATCCAGACCTGAACCCCACGGAGAATCTTTGTGATGTGCTGGAGAAGGCTTTGCACAGTGGTCAGACTCTCCCATCATACATACAAGATCTTGAAAAACTTCTGCAACTTCTTTTTTTTTTGGGCTTGGCAGCAGAGTACACCTTATTTATGCAACATTTTTTTCTTTACAGTCACTTCCTTCGACATATTGGGGGCAACTGCAAGGCTTGGGTTCCTGCCCGAGGCCACTTTGACATGATGGAAGGCAATGTAAAGTGATAAAGTAATTTATTATTTAAACAAACACAAGTAACAAAAGTCAGAACCATTCTTTCATAACTTCATAAATACACTTTTTTCCTTTTCTTCCTCTTCCTGCATTTTTTTTTTACAGCTGCACTCTCCTGGTGGGGGTTTTATTACTCCATCTATCTCCACCAGCAGAATATTTGAATTCAAGTGAGGGGACTGTAGTTCACCAGGTTGTAGTTTACAGTCTTTGTTTTGTTTTATGTTGTTTCTTGTTCCTTCTCTTTAAGATGTTTTAAGAGATTTGGTGGACTGGAATTTTCTTCTTCTGCAACATGAAAACTGTCTGATTAGCTTGTGATTCACTAGCTGTATTTATGGTGCTGTGTTAAATGTCAAGTTCCCAACACATGTTGTGCTAAATCCCCCTCATGTCATCACAATCCCAGCTCTTTGCTTCACTGAAGGGCCTGTGTGTTCTTTGGTAATCCTTGACAGATTCAGTCAAAACATATTGGATTGCTTCCTAACCAAACATATTGATCTTGGTCTCAGCTACAACTAGCATTCAGAGACCAGACCTCCACCAAGTAGCTCACTTTTACCCATATTGGGATGTTCACCCTTTTCTGGTCCTGCATTAATTTTATATGGATATGTTAGATTCCTAGATTTGTTAATAACGAGTCCACCGTGTTTTGACCACATTGTGCTGTTTGTTGCATGTTTAGATCCTAATTTGTTTTCTTGCAGGGATTAAAATTCCAAAGATTGCCTGTTTTCTTCAGTTCTGGATGGTGTGTCTGGATCATAGATTCAGATCTATTTTTGATATCTTGTAAAACCTGTTTGAAACTGTTTTTGTATTTTTTGGCCCTGATCAGTTACTGCAGAGTAAAAATGCATGTATACTAAAACTGGTCCCATCTTGCAATGATAAAGAATCCTTCAAAAAATTAATGGATTCAGACGATGATCCGCATCACTCCCAAAATTTAATGAAACCTAAGTTAGACCAAAAACTGTTCTCAGAAAAAAAAAAAAAATCTGAAAATTTAGTCTTGTATCGTTTGCATAAAGTTGCTAATAAACAGACAGACAGATGAGAAAACACATAAACATGACTTCCAGCATGACCTCTTTGACAGTGAAAATTATGATAAATTTATCTTGACATCAGTGCAGTTTTCTAAACTTTTGTGACAATAACTCTACATTCCCATGACTTAAAATGTTAAATAAACAAATAAAGCAAACATGCTGTGCACATAAAAGATGGTAATATTGGGAAGAGTAAAAGAATTAACACCAACATGCAATTCTCTGGTTCACTTGTTTGTAAGAACTGACTTTTTCTGTCATGGTTGGGTCGGAGTAGTCTACTCCAGTCTTTAATTTTGGTTTCCTGTTTTATTTGGAAGGTTATTTTCTCTTGTATACTGTATCCTGTTTTACTTTCGGTTCATTGTTTTACCCACTTTGATTTTCTGATTTATTTCACCTGTTCCTCATCAGGTCCTCAGTTAAACATTGAGAAGAGGGCATGGTGGAATATGTGTTCAGGTATGTGACTGATATTATCCAGAGTGGTGTGTTGTCATTTTCAGGCATTTTTCCAATTTACATACATTGGATACCTTTGCCCAAAATCTGTAAGTGAGGCATGTGCTCCTAGCCAGAGAACACAAGGAATGGCCACCACTGGGACATCATGTCTCATTTCATCCAGCACCGATGTGTCACAGACTGTCCAGGGGTTGACCCTGATCCAGGTCTGGGAGGTGTCAGAAAAATATCTGTTGTCTCATCGGTACCCAGAAGTTGCAGGGAGTGCATACAGGCATGTGGAGGCCACGCACACAACGTAACCGCGTTTTGAACAGTCTTGGGAAATTTCCACAGAAGCTGAGTCAGCCTGTGATGTTATCTTTCCACTTTTGAGTTTAATTCTGAATCTGAGTCGTTCTCAAGACATTTAACTGTCAAACGAATAAAGAATTTTTACTGAAATAAACCATTCATTGTTCAAGTGATCCCTTCTTCTTTTTTTATTCATTTATTTTTTGAAACAGAGTACAATTATGAATGAGTCAATCTTAAGACAAATTGTCATATGAATAATTTAATTTGATTAATCACAACTAAAAAGACAGTAATACCCAGTTAAGAATGTTGAAGTTATGAATAGCAATAATTACACCAATGCAAAATTTATCAGCAGTGTTTATTGACTATGAAAGCCTAATCTTTCTGCAAGTTTTCCACCATCTATGCATCAGATGATGAGTACGGCCACTTGGCTCTGATTAGCAGTGTTATGACCCATTCTCTGCCTTCTGATTAAAACTACAGCTTAGTGTTTTCTCATTCAGCGGTGAGATGAGTCCTCTTGTCCTCTGGCCATCCTTTTGAGGAGCCAGTACAAAGAAATTCAGAGCAACAAAGGCCCAAACTGAGAAGGCTTAATGACCAAAATCATAAAGTTTTGGATCTGATATTTTCATTTTCAGCCTTGAAAGATGCGTAACTACATTATCTGCTATTAGAGGAAAATTATAACACAAGCCGCCATGCGTACATTGGCTTTTACTGAACAATTTTATTGAAATTATTAATAGGAAATGACAACTCAACTCCTAGTCACGATCTTGAAATAAGTTTTTAAAAATTTGAAGCACTACGGGCCATCCTGTGGAAACGCATCTTGCCGTATTCTGCTGTCTGCTTGAAAAACTGGAGTTTTTGCTGTTTCAGAGGTGAGTCAGACTTCCAATTGAGCTTTGTCAATCAACACAAACATGTATTACCATGGTAACAGTGGTCCAGTTGATGATAAAAGGTAAAATGTGCTTTTTCTGGTGAGCTTGTGATGTGGGGCATGTTAGCCTCTGATGTATTTATGTTGTGATGGCCCTTGTTTTTAATCCAGATAATATGATTAAGGGCAGAGATAAATAAATAGGAAACAAGATGCTGGATTGAAAGGGATAGAGACTGCTGTAGTTTAGGATCATTTCAGATGATAATCATGTTAAGGCACAAGATTCATTAATTCCTTCAAATATGAAAATGAAGCGGAAATGCTGGTGATGCTTCTGTAAAGGAGCAGAATCCTTTTCTGAAGAAGCCTTGAGAAGTAAATCAAAAATCAACAGTACCCGTTTCAAGCTAATTACAGTTCACCTTTAGGGTTTAGATTTCATATGCTTCTCATGGCTTATCAATGGTTCAGACTGACATGATTCAGTTATTTTGCTCCTCCATTGTGGATGAGAGATGGTATTCCAGTTGAGGAGATGAGAAGCGTATAAGACCATGGTGGAGTTATTCCAGACGGGACCTGAATGAGACAGACGCTTCCAACTGAATGTATGTACTTCTTTGGAAATTAGAAAAATAATGCCGTATACTCAAGGTTCACACATTTGCCTCAGCTCTTCTCTTTCGCTCCCTCTCTCACGCCTCTTTCTTTCTCCATTGCTGCTGAAAGAGATACTAAAAATTGCCAACCCCCTTTTTTCTCTCTAAGCTTGAACTTATGTGTGCAGACAGAATATAGTCTTTAGCTCTTATTTGCCATGTGACTTTTTGTTCAATGAGATTTAGAGAAGGTGACTTTTATCCCCCAGGGAAGAAAAAGAGGATGCTCTTATATACTCAGGAGTGCCGCAATTGGTTGACAGAAGGAGGGGTGGAAAGTGGGGGGATTAGATGAAAAGCTATTGCATAGGGACCCATTTGCTCCATAACGGCTATCTTTGTATTTGACTCTGCTTACTGGGACAAAAGCAGGCAAAGGATATAATGAAATACAAAGATGTATTATAGGATATACTGTAAGTAATAGACCCATGCACCCAGATGCAGTGTTTCAAGGCTTACTCCATGTGCTTAATTTCCTCCTTGGTGAATGTGAGGACCCTTAGTATTAACCTTCAAGAAGAGAGAAAAGATGCCTCTCTTCATCACTAAAATTAGAGAATAATCATCAGTAAATTGCACACTCGCAGAGCACATAGTTTTGTGCTGAACTCTGCAGGATTACTCCACCTGACTGTAAAAAGGTGACCATTGTGAGTTCTTTGCATCAAGGTAAGCACGCCGAATGCTAAATTCCCTTCTTTGGCAGAGCAGATCAAAACGCTCATATTCAGCAGATCTAACAGAAACACTGCATCCATTTCTAATGAGCCCAGTGGAGACACCTTCCCTCTAAATCTGCCCTTGGGGCTGTAGTGAAACGGGACATAGCCTAGAGTTTAAAATTGCGATTAGCCTCTCGGGTCAAAGAGAGGTTGATCTTTTGTACACCGTGGTGTTCGACCCAATATACAACTCCTGAGTGAGTGTCCTGTTCCCCTTCATTTACCCTTTTCACTGTGCACATAAGCAGCATCACTTTAGCAAACACTATTTCACCTACCTGTGTGGTTGAAAAGAATTTGAAAAGGAAGCATCGGTGGTTACGATCATGCAAATGACGTGTTGGAAACAGATTCTCAGACCTGTAAAGTAAAGATAGGTTAAAAGCTTAAATGTCTGACCACTTGCACAACATGTGCTCAGTTTACTGCACCGGTCACATTAAATCACAAAGCAGTATTTTCTGTTAGCAGATGGCACCGATAAGTTCCTGTCAGGATTATCTATGTTGCTCAGGAGGGGAGTGTGGTGCTTGTTTCTCTTTATTTTAATTGTTTTATTTATTTATTGTGCGTGTGTGTGTGTGTGTGTGTGTGTGTGTGTGTGCATGGGATGGGATGGGATGGTATGGGGCGCTCAAGTCAAGCTAACAAATGACAAAACAGGCAGAGCCAATCACGGTTCAGGCCCCCTGATACGGCGCTGCACAGACACGTCCTCCAGCTAGAACCCTGTGATGCATCTCTCTGGCTGTTTTCTGTTAACTCGGCTTTTTCAAGGCCATCCATTCTACCACGCTGCCTGATGTTGCAGCAAAGTCTTCCAAGTCGACCCCCCTCCCCCGACGTACCTGTACAATCTGTCTGCTGCTACAGTTTTTTTTTTTTTTCTTTTTTTCCCACTTGTGTGAAGCAAGGTAATATGAAATGCACCAACAAACGAACCCCTCCACCTCTCTGTTGTGTCTGGGATTTCACAGGAGACGTCTCAGAAAGAGAGATGAAGCATTTCCATTGTCCCCTCTGCTTGATTTTGTCTTGATGCTTGAGCACATCGCAAATGCTGACCGGCCACTTTCCTTCCCACAGTGAATCCCTTTTTATTGCTCGTTCACCAACTTCCAGCAATGAAGACTGCACTATGGCAAAATCGCGTGTAGCCCAGTCTGCTTAAAGGCTGTCAGGACACTTTATCATTCTGCTACGTCGGTCAAGAGTTGACTGGTGGATTTAAAGCTCTTTGTTTCTGACCAGACAGCCAGAATCTGTTATAGCTGAAAAACGCAGACCAAGGTGTTATAGACAGACTTATTTGCAAAGCAGAAAAAGGCATTCAGTGGAGGTGTTGTGAGGTGAGGTTGTTTTAATCATATCAACATCATCCATCATTGACATGCGGCTTCTCCCTTGCGCTTCAACATTCAGCCTTTGTTGCAGCTGGAAAGTAAACCACAGTGCCCACATCGTTTTATTTAAGTCAGTCATTCCGGGTTGACAGCAGAAGATTAAATTTGGTTATCACGACTCCCTTTTGACTGAAAGATAGTGTTTCAACTAAGAAGCACACAATGCATTAAAAGAACTGCCCCTGAAAACCTCAGGTTGCTACATTAGATGGCTCGTCCATATCTTTCATTTCCTTTGTCTCGCCCAGGTTATACTGAAAATCACAAACACCAAAATGATGTTCCCTTAAGAGGAAACAGCACTGAATTATACTTCACATCCCTTCGTTTTATTTTGTTCATTTTGTAGTTCATTGGTAAATGACCTGTGAGCAGAAAGGACAGGTGTTTATTTCTTATTGTGCTAAGAAAGCAGTATTAGGCTGTTTCATGGAAATGACACAAAGAAAAATCTATTCAAGAGCACTGATCAATCTTCCTACGAAGCTCCATCAGTTATTACCAACTTAAGTGAACTTATTGACCAGAATGCTTAACTGTAAAAACAGTAAATGGAAAATACAACAAGAAAACATTGCCGTCCTCATTTGTGTAAACTGTGACTCGTGCTCAGATGTGGCGTGTATTGGCAGCCATGGACCTAAAGGACCCCAGAGCTCTACGGCTGCCCTGTCTGTTGCCATACCGGGGGATTTTCTACACCCCCCTACCTAAACTGTGCTAAGCTTCATCATTTCATTAACTTGTTGCCACAAATGATGCATTCTTGTGGAGTCCTGTCCTGCCTATCAACATATGACCTTTCTTTTTTTAATAGGGACAAATCATTTTCACTGCAGTGTTTCTCAGACATGTTTCATTAATGAGGTTGTGCAGAAAAAATTCAGATTATGTAATACTTAGCTACTATAACTCTCCTAGCTCTGTGTCCTCCCTAAACCATGTGCATAGATGAAAATAGATTGAATGCACATGGTGTGGCCAAGTTGTGTTTTTAAAATATTACTATATCTCAGCTATTGATGACCCTTATTTATTGACTTTAGGATCTGGTTTCAAAAGCTTTTTGCATCGGCTTGACTTTGTCATTAGAGCACATTCCAGACTTACAGAGGACACCGGGACTCCAGATTTCTAGATGGCTGAACCCATCCTCCTCTGTCTCTATTAAATTTATTTCTTCTATGTGTTGTGTCCATTAAGTTTTTTTCATAAATTGATCAGATGTTATCATATGATAAATACTAAGATAATTGTGTTGTTGTGGTCGTGTTGTTTGTGAAAGACCACGTCAGTGTGTGCAGCTTACCAACCGTTACTGTCTTTTTGGCTTGTTTTTAATGTGCACAGCTTTACAAGCAGTTTGTGATTTTCTCTTAACAAATACTTGTTAATATTCACAAATTAGCTTTTGTATTTGTATTTTTTATTTACAAAAGACTGTGCATGTTGATAATTATGTGCACATAAACATGCAAAAGCTTTAGCATGTAGGCTAATTTACATTTTTAGTAACTTAGCAAGCAAAGTGCAGGGATGCAAAATACAACACTGTACAATGCCAAATGATCATAAAATACAATCAAATATGAAAGGCAGATGGAAGTATACATCCACTGCAGAACTTTCTTTGGTTTACCTGCTTTGATCTAATTTTAAGATAAATTCCTGTATGGGGTCGGAGGCTTTTCAATGGTCCCTTCACCAAAGAAGCATACAAAGAAATGCCTCTTTAGTTTTAGACGCTGTATTTATAGGTAACGATAATTTAAAACCGCGTCAGCATTATTATCCATTCTTCTGCTTTAGTGTGAAACATTTTAAACCAGAAACCTCTGCAAACTAATTAGGTTAGTGGAGTTTTCTATGAGATGAAGCTGCTTTAGTAAAACAACTTTGCTGTGTATGATAGTTTAATTGTTTATTTCTAAAATAACCTGAAGGTGTTTCTTTGTGTTCAGGATGAAAAGTCCCCAAGTGGTGTTTTAACTTGTTTGCCTTCATACTTCATTACATAGGATTATATCATTTTAGTACATGCAAAAGACTGTGGTCTCATTATTACCCACCTTTAATTGTTACTATTACTAGTCAAGCAGGGACAGATATGCTCCAACTTAGTTTTTTTTAATTTATTTTTTTTCTTTTATTATTATTTCTTGAAGTCTCTCTTGTACATTTATCACCATTTCCTTTGAGTACTTTTACAAATTCATCCGGTGGAAAAAGTTTTATTTAGCCTTACTCTGGGCCCGCCCTGGGGGGCTCGTCCCGCAGCTTGGGAACCACTGCATTAAAGTACAGTTTAGCTGATTCAAATATGATCTCTGTTTTAAATATATCAATTTATGGTTGTTGTTTCAGCTAAATTGGCAGTCCCACAGTGATTATGTCCCTCCATAATGAGTCGCACTCCAAACACTTCTTTTACAAAAGCCAACATTACTTCTTAGATCAGAGGCCAAAGGTTTGAAAGAAAGAAAATTATGTTTGAATACCTTTCTCCAAGAAGCTTTAAATCCTTTTAACCCACTATATGTTTTACATTAGAAAAAGAAGTTGTGAAGTAGGACAAGAGAGTCCACAAGTGACATTTAAGAAACATTACGTTTCTAACTTTCTCATTGTTTTGACCTACAGAACAATAAGATTTTACTTTGTGTGCTGGTTTGTATCTGTCACAACAAAGTGGCATATTTAAAATACAGAACAAACTGTCCTTGTTTACATATGAAAAAAACATTTCAGAACAATACTAATTGTACCATAAACATTTTTGACTCCCTTTTCATTTTCATACACATCTCATTGCTTCTGTAGTTTAAAACACAGCAGATGTTGGGAAATATGTAAACATTTTACTGACATATATGAATAAATGTGACACCAGGCAGAAGTGTTAAACTTCCAACACTGACACCAGGTTTTAATTTAAAGATGGGATTTTCCAGTCGACAGAAGCACACCACACTGTGGGTCGATTTTTCCAGTTGCAAATTCAGTCACATTCAATTTCAGTACTCTCTACAGTCATTTAAAATATGCCATTAAGCTTATCCTTGGATGTATGTCTCCCAGGATAAAAGAATCAAATGCTCCCTCTTCTCCTCTCCTTCCGCTACTTTCCATAAAGGATTCATTACAGTGAATGTCTGCTCGTTTATCCAGAAAATCTGTTCATCAACCCTATGCCCACCAGTGTCTCTGATTACACGGACAAACAATGTGTTTACTGTTCTCAATTTTCCTCGTAATGAGCTGACACTGAGCACAATATTGTCCACCCAATGAGCTCATAAAAGCAATATGCCACCACTGTAGGGGAGAGTTTAATGCATGAAAAGCAAGTCAGCGGTGTGACGTATGAGGTGGGGAGGAAATTAAGCCTTTTCAAAAATTAACAAATACAACACTTAAAATGATAACTCAGTTATTCATTTTGTAATACCGCTTGAGGCCTCATGATTTTTTTTACATATGTAGCTTTGCATATGTCTAACTTTAATATTTTAAAGCATGCTCAGACAAGGACAAACAGTTTGCTGTGCTGTTACCACAGCTAGTGGATGGATGTGCTTCACACTAAGCGTCTGGAGAGCAAAAGTGCTGTTTCTAAATTAAGAATAAATTGGTGAGTGAGGAAAAAAAAAACTTCTATTTTATTGTTACCTTCTGTCTCTGGGGTCTTGCTGGGGTGAAGCGGAGTTCATACAGTTGATGACGGGGAGGCAGATATCGTCACACCTTCAACCAAAAAAAAGTTCCAACATTTGGATATTGGCAGCGTTGTGTGTATCTACCTTTTTCTGTGATTACTTGCTCTTTGCCAAAATGTAACTGTGTGGCTTTACACTCAAAAGCTGGTATAGGGTGATTGACCAGAGTTGTACATTGAAAGAGTGTGCTTGGAAAAGCATGCCACCACCATAACCCAATCTATACTGCAGCCATTGAAGATATCAGCTGGAAGTTGCTCTGCTCATACTCAAAACCATCCCAGTGCCAGACTATTGTTAAAGACACATTATGTAACTTTCTGGCCTTAAAGTTCTGCATTCTGGACTTGTTTTATGACATAGTGACATCTATCGTGTGCATTTCTGGAGCTGCTGCTGCCCAGCAGCGTTCTGAGGCTGAGAAACCAATACTGTACAACTTTTTCATCTGGGGTGCTGAAGCAGAGTTTTGCTTCACATGCTAGAAAATGGAAATAAACACACTGGTTATTTTTAACATGCATCGTCACTAATTCAGCAAAGAAATACAAGATTAGTATATAAAAATAGAAAAAAAAAAAACAAGTTATTGTAAGATTGTCGTTTGCTGGCTGGAGAGAGCTAACAGGTCAGGGAGGACGCAAGATGGAAGTCTTATGTTGTTAATGCTAAGTTATCACAACGTTGCCTTTTGCATTTTTTTTCTCTCTCCTGTTTACTTTTAGTTCTTCTTTAAGAAGTACCATGGGTTTAGGCCCGTTAACACTGTTTAAACAATAATAAGAAGGGAAGATAGATAGATAGATAGATAGATAGATAGATAGATAGATATTTCTTTAACAAAATAACACAATTTATTCAACAGGTTAAAAAAGTAGCAATTATTAGAGAGTCCGAAAATGAACAAGATGAAGCAAGGCTTATGTAATGCTGCCTCCCTTTAAAATTGAAATCTTTTCTTCCTTGCAGTTGTGACATTAATCCCTTAAATAGTCAGTTTTCTTAATTTCTTCTTTTTTTATGTGATGGATGTGGATTATGTGTGTTCTGGAATCACTTTACAACTTCCAGGCAACATGATGCCTTTTTTTTTTTCAGAAATTTCGAGATGTGTTTGGTTGGGTTTTGGAGAACTGATGAAAACAGCTGTATCTGTGAACCTCACCATCCAATCACAAACTTCAGCAATTTTTGTGTATAATATTACAAAAAAGACAAATATTTTTACCGATTATTAAGTATGAATCTTAATTGTTAAATTTAAATTGACATAATGCTGGACCTTACAAGAGGGGTGGAGGGGAAAAGAAAGGAGAAAGTTAACTATATAAACATACATACGTCCCTAACCTTGGGAGGTCAGGGACGTTTGTATGTTTATTGCTTGTTTTTCTTTTAGTAACTGTGTGTTAAGCCACATGACTGGTTTTAAATCACTATCTATACTCATACTATCTTCTTTCTGTATATCTATCATCTGGTGTGTTCAGTGTTACCAGCATCATTATTTACTGAACTGTGCCAACTATTTCCACTGGTTGATGAGTCAAAACCCCCGCTAACAATCAACCCCCTCCTTCTTTCTTATTCTCAAGTCTTATCTGGTCACCCAGGTGTATAAGATATGGCCCACTGTGCAGTGGTCCGTTTGTAATGGTAGTCTGTGTTCCGTGTTCAGTCACCCTGCTGTTTAACAGATGCTGTGCTTTATCTCTGGCAGACTGTGGTTATTATAGAGTGAGAGGCAGTAAGAGACACTGGTCCTCTGGGTAAATGTATACCGTGCAAGTGGATAAAATCTGTGATTAACACTCCCTGTGCTATTCTTGCACTGCAGCCTGTGCATGTGTCTGCTAAAGTGCATGCCAACACACCAACACACCTACTGGACAACAGATATTCTTACAGCATGCGTGTCGGTCGAGGAAACTTGATGTGCGATCACCTGAATGATGCAAAGTTATACTTTTACTCTACAGTCAGCCAACTGTTTTCACACAGACGCTAACACAGCTATTTCCTTGTAGGTTTCTTGAGGCCTTCATGAGGCCTTAACTTGTGCAAATTTGATCATATTAACAGGTCAGGACTAGTGACAGGACACGATAAAGGAGTGATTAAATGGATTAAAGCCTAATTTGTTGTCATAAGACTGTAGGCACCCACCAAGCATAATTTTTTCATGCATTTGTTGCAAAAACCCGATATTCATGACATGAACATGTCTCAGCCTGGAACTGCTCTCTTGCTTTTTAGCCTTTTGGGAAGGTCAAATGCTTATTTGGCCATCTCCTAACTTGCTCTAACCACACTGAACAAACCTTTAAATAGATGTCTTCCCCTTTCTCAACAATATCTTGCATATTTATCAGATGAGCCAATCATTTGTTGCAGAATAAGAGAATGTATCAGATCTGCATGTGGCTGCCAGAGCAGGACCATCTCAGGTAGTATTGGGAATCAGTACTCACTGGAAGCCTGCATTATGTGCATGTGCTATTTATTTATTTATTCATTTATTTATTTAAGACATTAGTCAAATTAATGGAACAACTTCCTGCCTTCTTGGGATGCAAGGAAGTCCGTCACTATTCTATCTGTTCTACTAGCAGCTTGTTAAATTAGCATTTAGCTAACTTGTAGCCACAGATGTGTATATGTGCTTCATGGAGACTTTTGTGGCATATATGGCTATATTGTTGATTAAATCTGTAAGGCCGGCATAGCTGATGCTGTTAACATTTGCTCTTGCACTGGAGTGTACACTACAGAGTAGAGGTACAGTTTCTTTTCACTGATTGCTGCAATGAGAAGCTGCGCGTCAATGTGGAAGAGGTGCCTATTAAGCCTCCACAGACCTACGAAGAGCATTGCCGCAGATGCCACGTGAGTAGAAATCCAGCTTTAGGGCAAAGTGTTGAAACACTTATGTTGGGCGTATTTTGCAATACTTATATTTGTGCATCTAGAATACAGAGAGCAGAGAAGAAATGATTTACAATTGTGTAAATAACATGGTATTATATTGTTTCGTCAACTATAAGTGTCTAGTATAAACCTCTGCAAATGGAAAGGTCTAAAAGCGGGAAGAATGGCTGTTTTGAGAAAGCACTCAGAAACCAGATATTGGCATTATGCATTGCTCACTCATTCATGCATTTATTTTCTTTCAGTTAAAGTAGCAGCATTACATTAATAAGAATCACTACACAGTCGTCAGTGTTTATTTTATTGCATTATTGGTTTATTTTAAACAGGTGTAGGCTTTTTTCTGGTGCTGTATTGTTTTCTTTTATCAGATAAGGGACCTATTGCACAAATTTAGGACTCAGATGTCCAGGAAAAATAATGAAGTTAGATTCCTCAAATCCTAAATAAGAGTGTCCAGTTAAACAAAGAGTAAACCAGGATGAGCAAACACAAAAACAAATCGGGATCAGTGTGTACTGAATCACAGAATCGCTCATCTACCATGGCAACGAGAACAACATTCTGTCAATCGGAGGGGCATGAAGAAGTCAAGGAGCAACTATAAAGAAGGGAAACACCCCCACAGTTATTCAACAAAGGCAGAAAATGTGGGAAAGTGTACAGATCTGCCTAAAATCACTCAGTACTCTGCTGAAACCATCACAATTACAATCCAAATAGTTAATTAACATGTTCTAAAACGTAGTTGTAATCTGATTATGAATCTGTTGATATTGCAGGAAAAAACTGACTGCAGATGTAAGTGAAATTATGAAAATATATGTCAGGCTATTGAAGCGCTATGGGATGTCTTAATCTCTTTCCCTGGCAACAGAAGACTCCTCGACATCAAAGAGTATTTTTATAGGATTGCAGGTATAAGGAATGACTAAGTACAAGAGGAAAGTTAGCAGTCGTAGCAGGAGGCTCATTGCTTTGTGTCACATTGGTGCAATGTCATTGGTGCATTGAAATGTAAGGCGGTTTTCTGTTAGAAGGAATATTCTCACAGTATTAATGTTGAGGTGGACATGATGTCCTTTAATGAACACTGTCCATTGCTTATGATTGTGTTTATTAGTTTGATAATCTTACAATTTCTGCAGTGTCTACTGGCCAATAAGCCAGGTTTAGGGAAAGTGGGGCAGCTCGATCTGACACCTGAATCTTTCGGACTTCTGCAATCTGTCAGTGCCAGTCACACAGTGAGCCTCACACCTTCTGTTAATTATTATTTTAAACATCACGATTGTGTCAAAAATGTCCCTATATGAAGTTGTGATAATGACATTTTATACTGACAGGTGAATTATCTGGTGGACAGAGGGCATGCCTGCCAACCTTTTCTTCTGTCACCTCTGCAGACCCTCAGGAAGCACAGCAGGCATACCACGCTCATGCCAGGACAAGGGCATGAATAGAAATTACCTTTGGTCTCCTGAGGACATGCTTTCAGTGTCTTCACCACGTAAGTGTCAGGCAGGACTTGTGACCTCACGGTGGCTTGTGCTGTCCTTCAGTTTTGCCTGCCTGAGGACACATGAACTGGGAAAGTACTGCCACCTTCCCAGATGACAACTGTGGTGGGCTGGTCAGAGACCACTATGTCTGAAATAATTTTATCTAATATGCATTACTTTCAATTTCAGTTAAATCGGACCCGAATTAGTGTAAGTTTAGATTGATTTGGCCCAATGATGTGTGTGCTGTATACAAAGTGCACACAGGTCTGCAGGGAGGCTGCTGGATCCATTCATTGGTCTGTTAATTTGTTGTGTATGGATCTGTCCTCCATGTATTTCAATGTGCAGACAAGAGGGGTGTTTTTCACACAGATCTTTGTGAATGTTGGTCTATTCTTGCGTTGTATAATATGCTTTGATGCAGTGCTTTTCATCTTGTAGAGCATTGTGTGACTTCAGTTTTCAATAGAACTCACGGTTTAATAGCTTTGATTTCTCCTTGTTCAATAAAAGAACATGTTAATCTTTGTGGACTTATATTTATATGTGATGTGTATCATGTATATATAGTCTATGGAAAAGTGTAAATTATGCAATGACAAAATCATCTAAACTTCATCAAAATTTATTTCAACTAATGATCCCGATTTGTTTAAATATTGTCAGTGGGTCTAGCTGAATGTGATGACGATGTGGGATGAGATGAGTCAGAATGACCAAGATATCCCAGCTTAGTCCATTTCCTTGGTTTTGTGCAACAGGCCCCAGATCTGTTGTTTTTGGCATCTATATCAGTTTGAAGATATTATTGGAGTTGACTTTTTTTTTTTTTTTATTGGTCCATAATTCTGTACCATATACTTGTTTCCTCATAAAATCTAGGTTATGGTTTGATAAGGGAATCATAAAGAACTGGTTTGAAAGGCAGTATTGATAATGGTATTGTCATATTACCATTTTCCATTCCTAATCAGATCTTTTGTATTGTTGTCAAAACCTTTTAGACTGGAGGGTGGACATTCTGTCATGCAGGATTTTGCTAATTCAGGATCACAAACAAAACAAGGTCAAACATGGGCGGTTAAGTCAAAATCAACCTCACCTATTTCTTATTTTTTCTTATATACCTACATGCCTCATCCCTTAAGGGTGACTGCAGTCTATTTTTGCTGCCACAATGTAAAAGTAAATGTAAACCCTGGACAAGTCAAACAATCGTGCATGCTCACATTCACTCTAAGGGTTAACTTAGAATGACCAATTAAACTACATGCAAGGTTTTGTATGGTGGATCCAAGTCATAGAGCCCAGACGGAACCCATGCTGAAACCTGTCCCAGTAAGGCCCCTGCTGAGATCTAAACGTCTTGTTGTGAAATAATGGAGACAACCACTACAGTAAAAAAAAGAAAAAAAAAAAAAAACAGATCTAGAGAAAATAAAATTAATGAAGAACAAAAAGCAAAAGCGCTGAAGGTTGTTGGACATTTAAATTTATGAGACTCATTCTCACAATGCTGAGTTTGTCTTGTCTGCTTTTATCTAACTTTGTTTGCAGAGCACATCCTCACATTTGCAATCCCTCTGTCCTGAGATTTTAAATAGAGGATGATGTGTCTTAGTGACAGGTCTCTGAAAACATCTTCCTCTGTCATTCCAAATAAAACATGAATGAAGAAATTCTCTCCATTCAAACACACTTTATGCTCTTAGCTGTGGCTTCTCTTCAGACAAGCTGCCATAAACGCTTCTAACCTTAGGTTGCCCTTTTGTAGAGCAACAAAGATACACAAAACTAAAAAAAAAAAAAACAACTTATTGTCAACTTATTGTTATATTACTTTAGGCAGTAGTAACTCCATAAACAAGTTTGCATCATAAATTAACTCTAAAAAATACTTAGAAGAAGAAAATAAAATGAGAACAGTCAGCTTTTGAGTGTTATTAATGTCATTTATTGTCAGATTGTATGTTTAATTTCCTTTAATTAAGGATAAGTTCAGGTGATACCAAACTTTTACCTTGTCAATACAATTCTATTGGTTTATTGTAATTTTTTATTGATGCTAATAGTGATATTGATGCATCTTGCCGCTTAAAGGAAAATCCCAGCCTAGTATCTTTATTAAACAGCCATTATGGAAAATAAATAAAAAAATGAACATCAGTACTTAAAATAAATGCTTTTAAATAATGAGAAATTAATCAGACGATTAAATTAAACAATATAAATAATTTTAAATTTATAAAAAAAAAAACTGCAGATTAGAATAAAGGTTTACGATTATTAAAATTGAAAATAAAATATATTGTATATAAAGTAATAGGATCAATAACATAGAGTAGACTGTGCATTAACATACATTAAACATCATTAAAAAAAAAAAAATCCTCATTACCAGTAACTGTAGCAGCATCATCATGACATCTGATTGGCTACCATGATCGAGCAATGTTAAAGGAAAATACTGTTACTGGGATTCACATGCTATTTGTTGCCTTAAACTCCATGAAGTGAAAGCAAACAACATGTTGTGCATCAGTAGAGTGGTATTTTCATACTCAAAAAGAATCAAATCTGATGTTTTAACTGGCAAATATCGACTCCAGAGAATCAATATGCCCATCCTTAACTAAAGGCACAAATAGATGCATTTCAGCTGGTCGCTCAGTGGCAGATAGTTAAGGTAGAGTTTTAAGTATTTAGGCGCCCATTTTCTCGCAAGTGCAAAAGAAATATGATACGTTCCACCTGGGGGTAAAAGAAATGATAGCCTTTCCTTTTTGCAGGGGCTGGAACACACACGCGGTGGCTCACAATCACAAACATGCATATTGCACAGTGCATGCTTGCTGTTGTCGGAAAGCACCTTCAGTGGTAGATACACAGCTATACCTAGATAAATCCATCATGTTGAGATATTATGCTGCTTGCGGTGCTGGGGAGGACTGCATGCTCCATTCCTCTTCTGTGCTTTATTTCCTGCTAAAAATAAGCACACAAATAAATAAGTCAGCTCTAAAGAGACTTGAGCTGTTGGAGAGGCTCTGCAAATTCAGATCGACAGTTTAGGACATTTTGCAGAAATTGGAAGTCTCATCTGCTACAGGGTCAATTTTATTATGAATATGGCTTGCTTGTCATTCCATTACAATTTATTTGAGGCGCTCTGCATGGCCCAGTAAGGATAACTTGAATGGAATAAGGTGATATCACAAACACTATTCAACTCAAAATACATTTGTTATAGACCTGATCAAAATTCATGCTCAGATGTGCTCTGGAGTGTTGTGATTGGCAAATGGTGTGTGGGAGAGCGTTTCCATGTCTGCAGGTTCCTGGATATGGTTGATAGGAAGAGAGAATGAGCCTTGAAGCTAATATCCCTCATTCAGTGCTCACTTATTCAAATTGGAAGTGCAAAAAGAGGAATTTGCTGTATTAACTTTGTGCACATAGTCAGTTTTCTTTGTTGCGTGTTTGTCTGTGTGTGCCAGGACACCGTTTTCGTTCATGCTCGTTTCTTAGCTGGGTGCATCCACCAGGTCTTATTGTCAATTATGAAATAGGAACAAAATTGAGAAGAATAACTGAGGAAAATGTGTTTTATTAATGCAAACAGACAATAATTTACCTCCTTCCCCTCTTTTTTTGACACGTTTTATGACTTTCAAGGTAATGCATGCCAGCGGGAGGTCTTTTTCATGCTTGAACCACTCGTATGTCCTTTGCAGGTGCATGATTCTCCAGCTGGCAAGCTGGAAAAAGGAGGTATATGATATATGAGGCTCTGTTTTAAAGCACGCCATATGTTCTCTTATCCCTAACCCAAACCAGGTGGTTTTTAATGCTTAAACACACAAACAGCAACTGGAAGTTAAAGTAAACAATAATTAAAAACAAAAGTGAAGACGCATTTTAAAAAAAGGGAAAAAACACAGGGTCAGTCAGGATGAATCTAAAGCTACTGGATGTGTTGTTCCTGAATGTAGCAGTATCACTATGTGATCTAGCACAAGGGGTTTAATTTGGTTTTACTTTTATTGTATTTTTATTTTGTGTGGTGTACCCTCCGTACTGGCATGCGTTTTTATCCTTTCAGGTGGCCTGGTGCGTGCCGTCGTGTGAGAGCCGCAGTTTTAACGGTGGACTAGCCAGCAGCTTGCAAGACTCTGCCTACTGTGGGCCTGGATGACACCATTCCTGTTTTATTATTTTTAACCAGTTTTAGCCTACTTATTTTTATGGACATTTTTAAGTTTTACCTTATTTAACTGGGCATTTTTTTAAACTGTTTTTATTTGTTTTAAAATAAATCATTTGAAACAAACTGGCTTGCTCCTTTCCTCCTCGGCAATACTGTGCTCCCACCAGATCATTTATTTCTATCATACCACCATCACAACTACTCACTGGGTTCTGTAGTGGCAAAACAGCAGCTACACACTGATAACATTGAATAGTTTATTTATTGGTTTGCTAAAGACTGTCTCCCTGCCCCAGCCTCTGTCCTGTCTCTTCCTCCATGGTCTCACAACAGGTAGAGACAGACAGATCACCAGTGAGGTGCAGCTGTGTAAAGATGTGTCATTAATTAAACAACGTTCCATCTACCCTCTAATGTACCTCGTCTCTTCAGCAAACAGTTTCCAATTGCCATACCCCCCAACATGAATTTGAAATCTTCCAGAACTTGTGTTCAGAAAGTCAGTATGTCTGTGAACGCACCATCGCCACAGGGAGAGTCAAGTTTGTGCATCCCAGGAGGAGGAGAGCACATCGGTAAACTGCTGTTGCGACTGGGCAACATCAACTGTCTGGCAGAGTGTGAGACTCCTTCACAAAGCAGCAGAGAAGGATTTGTGGACTTTGACACCTCCTTTCCAAGATCATTTCTGTCTTTCACCACACTCGCCAAAGAAGCAGAGAACCTCATAATCCACATATCCCACTCGCTGTGTGACCAGAAATGGTCGTTGGTGCTTGGCAGGTTATTTAGCCATGTGAGCTAACATGACTTCATAAGATCATCTGGGTCAAGTTTACTTTCCATCCTAAGAGTTAAAACTAAACTAAGAGAATCAGTATTAATGCTCCCAATATATGGAACAATCTATCAGACTTTATTTTCAAATAAAGTTTTAAATTATTTTATTTTACTTTAATGTAAAAAAAATTTTTTTCTTTCAGAATATATTTTCTTGCACATGTAGTGATGATGAGGATAGCAATGATGATGCATTTCCTGTTTACTTCTGTTTGTATAGTCTGTTCCCTTTAATGTATTTTAGCTTGTGCTGTTTTTATTTAATTTTTTACCTTTTTTCAGTTTGATTCTTTTTGATTCTTTTGAATTTGTTTTAGTTGTGATATTTCATCTTTTTTTTTTTTTTTTGCCCTGGACTATAATACTTTAAATGTTTTATGTAAAAAGTTTTCATAATCTTGCATGTGAAATGTGAATAATGATAAATCAGCCTTATCTTGTGCCCTTTTTTATCCACTGGAGCAGAGTGATTTCAGTATCTGATACCAAGTAAATCTAGAGCAATTATTGTCAATACCAACATCAATACCAACCAAAATTCAGTCATTTAAGGATTTCTTCTTTAATTATTGATCAATATTATATAAATAAAATGAAGGACAACATTTCTTTTGTTAAAACATTTTAGTTATTTTGTTCATAAACAATATAAAACAACATGAAAGCAAACTACTATTGGTTGGACGTCATTCGCATTCTTTGACTTTTTTCCCCCAAAATCCGCTGCAAAAAAAATCTATCTCATGATGCTTGTATTGAACAATAGCAACCCTAGCCTTAGCATTGATACAATCAATATTTGGATCTATCCAAGCAGCCCTACTGTCCACACCCTTGTTGTATTTCCAGTCTGTTCTAGAATCCATGGTAAATAAATCGAATCCAAAGTATCCCATAAAAAAATGTTTGGTCATTTTTTTTTAAATGTAAGGTTCTTATTCATTCCTTTAACAAAATATAAAATAGAGTCATACTCTGCATTCTAGTGTCCTTTCAGGGGTAAAAGACAAAAATCAGATTGTGTTCAACAGGATTTTAGGCAAAGTTTTTTACCATTAAGTGATGCAAAGTGTCTCAAACTATGTATCATATATGTCACGAGTTCTTATGAGGTATATTATCTGATTTGAATGTGAATGTTTCTGTAAAAGAGGAACAGAATTATAGTAAGAGAGTGAAAACCTGAGGCTGATAAAACGGTTATGAATGTGGATGGGTGTTTTTTATTGTTTGTTTTTCTGTGTGCAGAAAGTTCTGTCATTTTTTTAACCCATGCAAGGTCAAATGAGCATTCACTGAAGAACTCTTCTACCTCAAACCCCCTCATTTCTCAACCTTCTCAGCCATCTTTTACTTGCATAAAAGCAGCAGCTCCTAGCAGCAGCTCTGTTTATTCCTTCTTTTTTCTCTTTCATACTTCCTCACCCTGCTTCCCCTGATACTGAGCCCCATGAAATCTACACAGCTTTCAAATTAAATGTGAATGAAGAGTATGTTTCCTTAGGATTTCTTGCCATGATGGCTGCAATCCCACAGTAAATATGACTCTGGAACCAACAGCATCTCTCAGGCTATAAGCTGGAAAATAGTCTGCACTTTTGCACTTTATGTACCCTCTTGATAAAAATCTGATCCATTCCCAAGGCCTATGAGACATGTCTGAATACTGCTCCATCTTCACATTTAACATAGAAATGGTAGATATGGTATAGTCTATATATATATATATACACATATATATATATATATATGTATATACATATATATATATATATATATATATATATATATATATATATATATATATATATATGTATATACATATATATATATATATATATATATATATATATATATATATATATATATATATATATATATATATATATATACACTACTCACAACAAGTTAGGGATATTTGGGTTTCAGGTGAAATTTATGGAAAATGCAGTATGTTCATGCTACAGTGATATAATATCATAAAAGTAAGACATTTAAGTAGAAGGATGCACTACTGATTTCCTCATCTCAAAAAATTCATTCAACACAAAAGGTAACAACAATGGTAGTTACACCACAACAAAAAATTTGAACGTCTCAATATCTCGTCATGTGCCCTTGAGCATCAATTACAGCTTGACAACGACGTCTCATGCTGTTCACAAGGCAACTTATTGCCTGCTGAGGCATGGCATCCCACTCTTCTTGAAGGGCAGCCCTCAGGTCATTGAGGTTCTGGGGTGCAGGGTTTCGAGCCTCTACACGACGGCTCAGCTGATCCCACAGGTTTTCAATGGGATTCAGGTCTGGAGAGAGTGCAGGCCATTCCATTTGAGGTACACCAGTCTCCAACAGCCGTTCCCTGATGATGCGGCCTCGATGAGCAGGAGCATTGTCGTCCATGAAGATGAAGTTAGGCCTGTGCTGTTCATGTAGGGGCACAATCACTGGATTAATGATGTTATTCAGGTAGTATGGGCTTGTCACTGTACCATTCACAAAGTGTAGGGCAGTTCTGTACCAAGTGGACACCCCTGCCCACACTGTAACACCGCCACCACCAAAAGCTCGGATGGTGACAACAGTGGCTGATGCATAGCGCTCTCCCTGACGTCTCCAACATCGTTGCCGGCCATCATTTCTGCTCAGTGTGAATCGACTTTCATCAGAGAACAGCACTGAGGCCCACTGGTTCCTCGTCCAGCGTAAATGCTCCCTGGCCCATGCAAGACGATGATGCCTGTGCCTGGTGGTGTGGTCAGGTACCCGTGCAGGTCGTCTAGCTCGCAGACCACGCTGATGGAAACGGTTTCGAATGGTCTGACGTGACACTTGGGTGCCTCTCACCTCTCTTAAACGTGCCTGGAGTTGAGTGGCATTCATCATCCGGTTTCTCAGGGCAGTGTTCACAATGTAGCGGTCATCAGCACGGGATGTGGCCAAAGGACGTCCACTTCTAGGCCTTTCTGTGACTCTTCCAGTCTCTCGATATCTCTGTTGCAACCTGCTGATGACACTCTGTGACACTCCAAGCTCAGTGGCCACTTCTGTCTGAGAACGTCCTGTTTGAAGCATCGCAATGGCAAGGGACTGTTGTTCCATTGTTAGGTGTCGTCTTGGTCTCATGATGTCAAAATGTGAACAGCATGATGAGGACAACTGTTTAAACACCAGCTCTAATTGAACCAGGACATTTATTGGTCAATTCAAGGATCACACACCTGCCGTGATTTTTGCCGTTAAGCTCCTTGTTAGAGAACAGCAACTTGTGCAAAATTTATTGAAACATTTAACAGTTGGACATGTGCATTTAAAAGCTTAGAGAAGATCACATTAAGTTCACCTGTACAGGTTTGAATGCATTTTAGGCTTGTTGTGAAATTTCACCCAAAAGCTGAATATCCCTAACTTTTTGTGAATAGTGTATATATATATATATATATATATATATATATATATATATATATATATATATATATATATATATATATATATATATATATATATATGTATTTATATATAAAATAAATTCTGTTTGCATCAATATCAGTGCACATTTAAATGCTTCCTTCAGAATAAAACATGCATTTCATTATTTGTATTGTTACAGCACCCGAAGGAAGTTTTTAGTGCAGCAAAAAAAGTATATATATTTTTCCACCATCAGACATTTTATTAAACAATCTATTTAAAAGAGCTTTGGTTGACACATTTCACTAGATTTTACAAGAATGTATTTATTTGTTTTATTTTTGTAGATACACATGCTCTGAGCTAAAGCGGATATATACTGCTGTAGAGCCATTTGATGGAGGTTGGCTGCTGATTAAACACTTTTCTATTGCACACAAAAGCCAGATTTGAGCTTGTGTTAGCAGGTTTTCTGGACCTGTGTAATAATTGCTTTGGGTTAAAAGTAACTGTAGGGAATTAAACGATAATAGATAAAATCCTGGCAAAATGAGATGGCAGCATTATACTGTTGTTCAACAAGAAAATGAACCATATCAGAGGTGTATAATCCAGGTGCCATTAAGTAGAAGTCCTGTCCAGCAGCTGTTGAAACTAGTCACTAAACCAGATGAATTTAATGAGCTCAGCTTTACTGCAAAGAAGATGAGCCTGTTAGTGAACACCTGTTCTAAACGCACAGGTAGATCCAAAACCATGGCAGGACTTTTACTTTATGGCACCTTATGCATCTCTGCATGTTATAATATTCTGCAACTTCATCATATTTGTCCAGTTTAGTTTCACTTGGCACCCCGTTAAATCGAGAAAACAGTTTAAAGCTTGTCTCCTGAAGATCTCCATGACCGAGCTCCAATTTATCAATAATCTCATAGTTCCATATTTTCCCAGCAGGTCACTTTGCTTTCAGACTGCAGGTTTGTGGTGGTCCCCAGAGTCTGCAAAGGTAGAATGGGAGGCCGAACCTTTAGATGCCTGGCCTCTCGTGGCCATTATCACCTCTCTGCTGGAATTTCCTCCACTTCATCAAGTTCATCTGCTCTTCACCTGCTTCCTGCTCTACTTAAACCCTCTCCTGCATCAGCTTCCCTGCCAGATGATCAGCAGAGTTTCTTGTATTGATATCCAGTCTTTTCTCTAGATCCCTGCCATTGACCCTGTCTTGTTCTGGATTAATCTTGTCTTGCCCTTGTCAAACCCTTCTCGCCCTGTGTTTTGCCTGGCCTTTGACCCTTGCACCAACAACTATAGATTCTGATTACTACCTCTTGTCATGACCCATGCCTCCCTAACTACCATGTCTTTGGATTCTGGATTCTAAAAACCAACCAGCACTTCCTGCTGGACTGGACCCTGTCGTTCCCCTGAACTTCTCCTTTTTTTATTCAACCTTACTGTATTAAGACCTCCACTGCTTTTGTGTATGTGTGGCTGAATATCATGGTCCTCAAGGATACCACATTACATCTCGTTTTATAGAACCAGCTCCCAGTTTGGGTTTTGGGAGGCAGACTTCCCTCTCTACCCTGTAGAAAATTTTCCTTTTTTATATATTATTTAACAGTTCATAACATCCTTTAGTTCAGGGATCCCCAATCCTGGTCCTCAAGGACCGGTGTCCTGCAGGTGTCCCTGCTGCACCACACCTGATTCAAATCAATATGTATTTAGCCGACATGTGCAGAGCTTGGCTGGTGTTTGCCAGCAGGAACACTTGGAAAACTTGCAGGACACCGGTCCTCGAGGACCAGGGTTGGGGATCCCTACTTTAGTTGACTGAGACTGCTGAAAGACATCCTGTGATGCACTGAACACTCCCCTCCCTTCTCTCTGCTCCTTACTTCCTATGAATTACACATTCTTGGCAATGTTAACTTGTATTTCTCATGTGCCTGAGTATATCCTTGGATTAAAGTTGCATTGCCTGTTGATTGCTCTTTCTTGTCATTTCCATCTCCATCCAGACAGGGCAGTTTTTTCTCTTTCAGTTCACAGGGAGTTTTTTTTTCTCCCCTTTTTGCCACTGCCCACCACCCCGTGCATGCTCAGGATGGGGGATTGAATCAACGACAAGATATGATGCAATCCACCGGTTTTCCTGAGATAGCCAGTTTTTTGTTTTTTTTTCTTCTAAATTGACTTCTATAAAAACTGTTATGAATTTGGTGGGTTTGTTTAAATTGGATGATAATAACCAAATGGTTCGGCTTGATCTTGTCTGTAAAGTGTCTTAAGATGACTTTATTGTGAAATGGTGCAATACAAATAGAAACTGAACTGAATAAATAAAGCTGAATCTTGGATAGTGAGTTACATATTCGAAACATTTACATTTCAAATGCAGTAGTTGGAACAACTCAGTGTTTTGCATAAGCAGTACTTATTGTTGTATCCTATCAAGCCCATCCAGCATCTCCTTGAGATTAGATCTCTAAGATCTCCAAAGCCATCATGCTATCAAGGAGTCTGGTTCAAAATTGAATGGTTTGATGAAGTATGGTACGGTGAACCCTGATTAGTGTCATTCACGCAGCCAGCCATACCATACCTGCTACAAGAGGCGTATTGTGATAGATGCATTACAGGCATCTACCTACAAAGGCTCCAAAAAGTAGAAAAGTTAAAAAGAAGTCTGGTGTCACAGCAGGTTATATCACAATGCAATGCTGCTGTTAAGGCCAGTTTTATTGGAGCTACCAAGGTTGCAAAATAAGTCCAAACCTTTTCTTATAGAGGAAAAAAAAAAGAACACTGCATGATAAAAGTTTTCAATGCTGTGTTTACAGAAAAAGCAACACTTTTTAAATGAGTCTATACAAAAACACTGTTGTTGACCATGTACATCAGCTTGCTACCAATCCCTGACAGCCTGTGGAAAGACTTCATTACATATTCTCTTGCTGTGGATGAGAGCAAACGTGCTTTTGGACACAGCCCAGCTGCCTGCTTTCATCTGCAGAGTGGACCCAAGCCTGTGCGTAACAGAAGAGTTGTTGAGATTAGAATCAATGCATGGAACAACGATGAAAGATCTCATTTTAAAGAGGTGTCTGGATGAACAAATTCGGTTTGTCTTGGGATAAATTTGTTGGACTGACATCATGGAATCGCTGTTTGGTGTCATAAGAATGGATTGGTGGGAAGTTTTTGGGAGAAAATGCTGGATCATGGTATCATTCACCAGGAACTGTCATGTGGCAAAGCCTTGAAAAGACAACATGTGTTAAGAAACAAAAACACGAGCAGGTTCAAAACTTTCAATCACCACAGTTACATTCAGAATATGGTGATTTGCTTGAACACACAGATGTGTGTGGTTGGTATACTTGATGCTGACTTCACACGACAATTTGCTGACTTCAAAAACCATAAAAAGCAAGTTTAAACTGGTCAGTAATCCATTTACAGCTGATGCAGGAAAGCACGCCATGAAACCTCCAAATGGAGCTGACTGAGCTCCTGTAGTCACACACTTACGGCTAAATATGAAGCTGTGGGTCACGTTTCATCCCCGATACAGTTGCTCAAACACTTTGTGTTTAGCTGCACATATGTTCTCTTTCATGAAAACAGAACACAGCATGCAGGCATTGTCTCACCAATGAACACTATCACTCAATCCTGAGGTTTCCTACAGTTCAGTGTGAGACCCCAAACGCTGAGACACAAGTGTCTGGCTGAGACTAGTCAGCATCACAGAGCAGCAAAGCAACTTTCAAGGCTTTTTCAGTGTTGAATGCAGATTCCTCTTTTGCATTATTTCTCTTCCTACTACAGGACATTTGATTTGTCATTGAAGGAAATTGTTTTTTGCTGTTCTTTATGGAAACATGCTTTCATTTGAATTCACTCTGAAATTGTTGCAGATAGAGCTGCAAAAGTGAAAGCAAGTGATGTCATTTATTTTTGACATTTTACTGTATGAAAGCAGTGATTGATAGGAGGAACATTTTAGACATCACTCAGAAGCTTTTGGACTTTTTTAACAGGTTTGAAAATAATACACCAGGCTCTGGAGGCTATGTAGCGGTGAGCATCACAGAGTGGTGTATTATGACCCTTAATGCAATTCCTTCTTTTGTTGTTGTAGCGTTTTTCTCCTGCTATTACAGGGCTTTTGATTTTTTAAAAAGGGGAAATATTTTGGGCTGTTTCTAGCCTCCCAGAAAGATGTTTTCACTTGAAAAGCCATCATACATAAATTCAACAGATTTTATTTTTCTCTGTTTTATTTAATTTATGTAAAGCTTAATGTTGTTTGATAGTCAGCGAGGAAATGAGCCAAGCAGCTCATTTCCATCCATCTTATGTTATAGTCCTACATCCCCTGATAACATACCTGTAGCATTTGTAATAATATTATAGTCGCATTTTTATTGAAAACATAGAAACCTTGTTATAGTTTTTCTTTTTTAAAATCTCCACAATAAAAGAAACATCAGTATATTTACAAACCAGGATTATGTATGCGGACATACTCTGCTTGATATGCTAGGCAAAGTTGCTATGTCAACATGTGCAAAAAAACAATATTTATCTTAACAACTATCTCTGTGTTCAGACTTTTATAACTGCAGCTGAAATTCTACTCTATTTTGATGTACGCAAAAAAACTAACATATTTACAGTCACAAAATTATTAATTGGATTAATCATAATTATATTCCGTACGAGAGGTACATCCTACCTATATTTTCCAAACCATCTGAATATGTGACGTTGCAAATGAAGAATAATGTGTAAAATTATACAGTGGTAAAAAAAAAAAATCCTTGAAAATATTCCTGTGTCCACAATTTCTTCCAGATAATTCCAAAATGTAATAGAATCAAAGTTAGACCAGAATCCATTCTCAGAAAAAAGGGTCATAACAGCCGGCCCGTAGTTTTTGTGGAAATTGCTAACAGACAGACGGACAGACATAAATGCAGGCAAAATCTTGACTTCCTTGGCAAGGTAATAACTTGTAGACTCTGTTAGTTCAAGGATGAAGATGTGTGAAAAGGTCATTTCAATACATTTTCAATAGAGATTAAACTAGTTTGGCCCTGGACTTGTTCCAGATTTCTAATTCTGGCACTGTGTAACATGACAAGTCCATGTGTTAGTTATTTTAGACCAAACTTTAGTGGTTTAAAATTTTTGTCAACTTCACTGTCATGCTGGACATTTTAGTTAGAATTAAAGAAAACACATATCTTAATTGATTTTGACATGAAAAAATGTATTTAAAACATTGCATCGTGCACTTTACCGTTTCATTCTAAACATTAAATTACATCCATCAACTTTCTCAACCGCTTGTTCCAATTAAGAGTTGCTGGGAAGCTGGAGCCTATCCCTGCAGTCATCCGGCGAAGGCGGTACACCCTGGACAGGTCGCCAGTCCATTGTGGACAACTGAAAAACAGTTGAACTGATGTACTTTTGAGTTGGTGATGAAGTTTGTGCGTTGGATGTGTAAGCTAATACCTCGTAACTTCACAACGTTGATCACTGTCACTCTCAGACCATCGAGTTAGAAGTCGTAGCCTGACTCAGGTCAAGACAACACGGACGGGGGTTGGGTTCGAGGATCGTTAGCTAATTTACTTAATCGTTTTCAGACCTGAGAGACATAACAAGAGCAGGCCACATTGATTTTACTTTGGTCTGATTTCCTCTGTCTCTTCAGTCATTCTTCTTTTCCTGTTGCTCTCATCTCTTTACCAGTGGATCTATCACTGTGTCCCTTACTTCTCCCTGACATTGACGAGCCTTCCAGATAGCGCCTGCTGACATTGTTGTTAAGGGCTTACAGGGCTTACAGGTTATGTTCCAACGCAGCAAGTCATCAGTGATCTTGTCTTAGTTGAGACTGCTCTCCAGCTCTGTCAAACCTTTCTAGAATATTCTAAGAAAAAGGAAAAGTAAATAGAAAAAGTGTTTTGTTGGGTGTTAGGGGTGTGACCCTGCCTCTCACCCAATGGCAGAATAAGCTTCATTTGCTCCGCGACCCTGATCAGGATAGAGCAGGAATGGGGGGGGGGGGGGAGTCAGTGCCCATTTGTCACTGATTTGCATCTAAACAAGATTGGTAGTTGATGTTGTTCTTTCCTCCTCAGTGAGTTGCCAGTTGATGCTGCTGTTTTGTGACGTGCATTAACACACACAGACATACAAACATCACATTCATCATCAAATTGCACAATTCAAAGACATAAATGACAGGTTCAGCAGAACGCCTAGATGTGGACACAGACACACAAGCAGCTGCGTCTGTCACACATTTGGCCTTGTCTGTTTTTCATAAGTGCTACAGGTGAAGCATATTCAGCTGTCTGAACACACACACACACACACACAGAATCGCAGTGTGTGACTCTGTTGTTTTGCTGTTTCCTGAACCATGTGTGCTGCAGAACATGGCAGCTGACAGGAAATAAAACAAACACTTAATCCCACATGCTCTAAATTATTCCTCCGCTCAAAATGAAACATTCAAACTTTCAACATTTCTTCTACTCATGCTGGTGTGAAAATGACTCTCACACACACACACACACACACACACACGCTTAACATGCTCCCCAAATCAATACACATCAAATTATATAACACTCTCTACCATAAAAAAAGGTGGCATGCTGCCATTCATCTGACACTATTAAGAGAACAGTCTCCTTGAATCTCACAGTGACGATGGGTTTTATTTCGGGTGTCTTGCCATGACCAGAATCTCATCCATTTTCTTTCTCCTGGTCTAGCAAGTTTGAAGAAAGGGGGAAAAAAAAAATTCTGGGGAAGTAGCAGGGAAGTAGAAATACTTCTAAAGTTCATAAACGGATATAGATGGAACTATATTGTGGAAAACACCACAAGGGCCGTTGCTGCAGTGATATTCATACATTTCTTCTTGGCAGACCTAATTAGTGCTGTCACACTCATGTTATGAACCCCCTCATTATTAGAACTGGTGTCAGCCTTAAACATGGCTGGGTAGCCATATGGCATACATCACATCTGACTTCTTCTATGTCATTATCAGCAGCAACTTTCAGATCTAAAGATACGTGTCCATACCTCTCAGAAAGTATCGGTGCTGTGACCGCACAGGAGCAGATGATGAGATCTGATGGACTTCTTCAAAGACCACAGTGACCCCTGCTGGACTGGTCAAACTGCTTGGCCAGCTTCAAATGCACAAAATAAGAAATAAACAGATTAATTTGGATGTTTTTCTTCTTCCAAAAGCAAATCATCCTGGAGGGGATCAGCAGTGTCAAACATGCTTCATTAGAATTCGGTAAACTCTGTTGACTGTGCAGTGCTGATTGTGTAAATGTAATTAACTGTTAACATTTGGTGGGTTTTTGTTTGTCTCTTTTAGGGACTGAGAGGCATATCTTTGTTTCAGGGCCTTTGGGAACGTGCGATGACCACGGGGGAGAAAATCACGTGTTGCTCATGTACATGCCGCTTTTATGTGAGATTCCGAATGAGCAGGACAAAGAATGACAACTGGCTACTTGCTGTCAAACAACACAGCATGAATTTGGTGCAATAACATTCAGTTTTATGCTTGTCAACTCACAATAGACTCCACTGATGAAAAAAAGATAAAAATAAAAAGAAACAAATGGAATCAAATATTAAAAACAATAAACTGGCACAGGTATGCAGTTTTCCATCCTTTAAGTCTTCCTGCAAGCAAAACAAGCCCATATACTCATAAAATGATTATAATGGAGATTACACACTTTCTTAAACTGATTAATATTACATAAGCCTCAATAATATGAAATGGATCTTATCAACATGTCACCCTAAACTCCCCTAACTTCATTTGAATGACTGATAGGGCCGAGCATATCAGCAGCAAAAAGCAGCTTGATCAAACGTGACGACTTGTCTGTAAGTGTGTAATTGCGGCATATATCAGGACTGGGAGGAGGAATAGGAAACTGTCGTAGAATGACTCCCTCCTGGGAGACCTAATGGATTTACAGTACCGCCTGACAGATTCTACAGGCCTTACATCATGTCTTTCAAATATGTATTTTTTCTCATTTCTTTAAAAGTGGGAATTGAAACTCAGCAGTCACGCATGAAATCGGTCAAACACATTTTGCATTTTGCTCTTCAATTGGTTATAAAGGGCCTACTTACTTTTTAATGTTTTACTTTTGATGTTTTTAAGCAGGGAAATTTAGTCCTGCTACGTCCGGATGTTGTATCAAATGTTTCTCAGTTCGTAGTCTGAACTGTACGTGGACGGCGCATGCACCAGCGGAACACCACGCACTGTTGATTAAACACGAGGAGGAATCGTCAGGTGAGCAGGTTCAGCAGCTGGAATCAAATTAACATTCAGATCACTCCACTCATTACTGTAATTTTCATGTGGCTTCAGAAGAGGATCAATTATGTGAGTAGGATGACTGCCCATTACAAGCAAACATGCTTATCTTCTTACTTACTTAGGGTCAGGGGCTTTTAAATGAACACTACATAAATAAGCAGACCAGAGAAGCCCTAAATACTCATACACTCGCAAGCAATGTGCCATTAGAAATTGACAACATTATTCTCCCTGCAGGGTCTGCAAAAGGTTATTTGGCTTGTGGCTTCTAACATCCCCTTTTAAACAGAATTTTTAAAAAGCCTCCCAGATGATTTCAGAGCTGCCACACTAATTGGGTTGTGTTTTTATGCAATGTCAGATAATTTGCTCACATACAGACTTGTTGAAAACAACCAACAATGTTACATAAAAGAATGACGGGAGAGTAGATTGGATGAAAAGATGACTAATCATAATGTATTCTCAGTTGTTTTATTTAGCCTGATGTTGGTGTTTGACCTTTCAAAGTGTAACTTCCTTCAGACCAGGGTCCTCATTTCAGCAGGAATTGTGTCAGTTGTTGAAAGCCTTGTTTCCACCAACGGATGTGGGACAGGACGGCGTCTCGACTGCCAACTGTAATCTCACCTGAGAGGCAGATTATCAGTTGTGATGCTGCCTTAAAGTGTAAGAACACCCCTTCTTTTAGTGCAGCTCCACTCACAGGCAAATTTAAAAAAAAAAAAAAAAGCCAAAAACTGCTAATGTGGATATGTGAAATCTGCGGGGGGGGTGTCACAGGGCAGAGAGTGGGCAGCTTGTGAATGCACAAACAGTAATTATTGAATGACAAACAACTGCTCAGATGCCAAAAGCAAGATGGAAAGATGTCGATTCACAAATCACCCCCCCACAGAGCGGTCCATCCCTCCAGAATCCCCTCAGCAGCACGACGCAGTGGTGGAAGAACAAAATGGTCCCGAACCGTATCAGTCGGGGCCGTTAGCGCTGATGCGGTGGCTTGAGACAGGGTTGGCTCGCAGCAGGCGGATCCAGCTGCTGGAGGTGCTGTTGTAATTTGCTGCCGCTGCAATTTTAACTTGCCATCTGTCGACATATAAGTGTGTCAAGCTCTTTTTGGGTCGGATCAGTCAGATTAGTATCTCAATGGAAAGATCTTCAGTCAGACGGATCAGGTCAGATATTGGGACCCTACCCAGTTTCCACATGTGGAACACAAAAAAAATGCATCCCTGCCCAGACCCGTTGTTGGAAACAAGGCTCATGTGTCCCTGCTCCAACAAATATATGCCATTTGCAGAACTTTATAGGCAGATGGATCCATTTCATTAGTCAGGTATGTTGGAGCAGGGACACATTGAAAAGGACTGAAGGCCTTGTAGGACTAAATCTGATAACCTTACGTTACTCCTGCTCAGTGAAAACACTGAACAGGAGTCTGTTGTCTTTGAGAGAAGTCTTGGTTGCAAAGACTTCTTGCTTTTTCCTAAAATGGCTGCAATGATGAACTCTGGGAAGCTGAATGTCATTTTAAAGCGCCGTCTACTTATCTTGTGCTCCTGAGTGGCACCTTAATTATGTCTTTGCCTGTATATGGTCTGTGCACCATCATTCAGCATGATATAAATTTAAATCTACAACATCTCCAATATGTGACACTTCTCCCTCAGACACACTGGCACGAATAATTTTCATTAATTCTGACATATGGCTTTTCTGGGTAAGAAAATGATCCAGTGCAGCTGGTTATCACCAACTTTGCTGAAAAGCAAGGTGTCATATTTTTCAACTTTTATTAATTTTTTTTTTTATTTTTTTTGGTCCAAACTTTTAAAGAAGACAAAGTCATTTAAAAAATAAATTGTCTTTGACATCTGAAGTGGCATCCAAGCTAACATATTTATGCTGTCTTACACGGTGCCGTATATGACTTATCATTGCACAGATTTTCAAACTCTCACTTAAAGGCTATACGTCAGTATGCTGTGATTGAACATGTGAGTTATTCCTCTTGTCATGGGGGGAGTGTGTGATTATTCTGGGTCTTGGTCGTCTTGTTCTTCTTGAGAAAGGGGGGAAAAAAAGAATCACATTCATTTCCGCAGGGGGACTGATGGATTGTGCTCACCTTCAAGTTGCTAGCATTATTTATCTTTTTGTCCTGCACACTACATTTTCATCAAACCGCTCTCCCCTATAATTTGCAACCGTGCATCCCTCAATCAAGAGAGCACGGTGTAATGAGACACTTACAATGAGGACAGATGTAATTCACACTGTCGGACTGTATTTATTGGACAGTCTTGTCTCCTCACATCCCAAATGTGAGCAATGAGATGCTCAGTCATCCATCTTGGGGAAAAAAAAAAAAGACATCACTGCAGCATTTAATATCTTTTTACATCCAATCAGATTTCGCCAGCTGCTGAAAAACATACAGGAGCCTGTGAGGTGCATTGCAATTATGTCGGTAATCCCATTGTACAGGCTAGGTAGCGGTACTGTCTTCATTCAAGCAAAACATTGTAGGACAAAACCTTCTGGGCCTACTGAAATCTAGAAACAGTCTCATACGAAAACGAGTAATAGATACATTTGTCAATATGTCAAAAATGTGCCAGCGTCACGGGGAAGGTGCTGAAGTTGTGAGAAAGTGACGTCTTATTCTCCCTGTTGACGAAAACCTTTGCAGGACATGACTGCCACCATTTATTTATTCAAATGAAAATCCAACTGTCTTTTTTTTTTTTTTTTTTTTATGCTTCAGCCCAAACACCTTGCAACTTAAGGCAAAAAATTCCTTAAAGAACGTTGAGTCAGAATATTGAGTGTGTCTCTCACCTTCGAGAACCTCCATCTTCCTTGTAAGCACTTTTGAGCACATAACATCACTTTTGTGCATGGCTAGAATTACAGGGGAGCTAAGTTAAGCTCGGCTCCCCTGGAAAGCAGATGAGCTCCCATGAAAACACTCACCTGAGGCACTAAGCAGGAACTCTAAAAATAGTCCAGTTCAGTTTGGTTCAGTTTCTGTTTCATCTTTTTTATTTCAATAAGGGTCCTGATGTTTTTTTAAATCAGAAAAATAGCATTCAGTTGTCAGCTTTGTGTTTTGTTTTTTGTTTTGTTTTGTTTTTTCATTACAGTAAATGAAATGAAATATTTTTTGAGGCAACTTTGCATCGATTCTGTCTGTGACCTTCCATGCATGGTCCCACATGCAGTCCCTGCACTTATTTATTTTATCTAGTGGATCAACAACACGTTTGCTCCCATGAAAAACTGTAACAAAAGCTGTTTAAGACCCCAGACCACAATAGCTGCTCCTGACGCAGGTAAGGATAATAAACATGACTTACATTAGTTCCATTCGCCGTACACTTCATGAAATTGATGATGATGATGATGCAAGAGTTACGGACCTGAGAGGTGATTCATTCTGTTGTGAGTCAGTTCAGTGAGACTGACTCACAACTAGAGCCGAAGTTTCAGCACTGGGTCCAAACAGGTTTGTTTGTTTTATTTTCTGGTGATTCTAGAAATTTCCTATGTGAGATGTTTCATATTATATCAGCTGCATTAAAAACCTACCAAAACTTTTTTACACTGTAACTGTTGTGCAGTAACTGTATATATATATATTATGAAGTATAAACCTAATTAGCTGTAGTTGTTAGCAGAGGTCGTGCTGGGCCATGGCTGTCAGCATTCCAGCCTCATTACAGTCATTAGTACCACTACAGGAAGCAAAGTGTCTCGTGTGGCACCAGAAAGTGTTTTCCTGCACTGGATTTCAGTTCTGTCATATGTACTTAATTTTGTTAACATGGGGACTTAATCAAGTCAGCAACCTACTGCACACTTACTCACAGCTTTGCTTTAACATGATTTCAGGCAAAGCGCAACATGAGCACTTTATACAAAGGAGCACGATGAAATAAACTATGACAAATCCTTGGCATTTTATCTGGCACCAATAAACACTGCAAGCGTCTGAACGGGAGTAAAACTGCATGCAAAAGGACTAACGATCCTCAGTCATAACTTCAGTATCCTCAGTATGAAAGCAGATATGTTTAAGGTTCAATAGTAGTTAAATATATGGCGAGTGAAGATTTGCAAATTTATAAATATATATATATATATATATATATATATATATATATATATATATATATATATATATATATATATATATATATATATATATTTGAATATATTTTGATAAAGAATACCAAGGTAAATGTCCTTGTGCCATTAGAAATATAAAGCCGTATCATGTCAAACACGATGTTGATCTTGTAGAAATCTATCTAAAATGTGTATTATTGCTGCTTCAATCACATTGCACACCTTGAAAATTACCTTGCAAACTCTTCAGTGCCCCGGGTTAGGAATCACTGTCACGACATTTTACACTGTAATTCTGTGTTAAAGCTGTTGGGCATCCACAGGAATGGATTTCATTTCAAGCCTTGTAAACTTCAAAGATCCAACTTCCAGGCTGCTGCCACATGGCGATATGCTACAGATGTGGACTCCAACAATTCTTTCAGATACCATAATGCTCTGATTTTTTTACTTAAAGGTTGACCATCGCATCATAATACTGCTCCGTCTTTAAGCATGCACAAGTCAATCATTAAGGGTCATATACATGTATAAAATGCAACACATTAAATCTCCATTTTTTGCCCGTCCATGTTTGTTAAAAACAAAGCTGCAGCGTTGTTGCTGGAGTATTTTTTTCTTTCCTGGCACAACATCACATCTTCATCTGCTCATATCCCCACAATCATCTCCACAGCAGATTATTGCCGCTGTCTGCTTATGATGAAATACTGGGATAAAATGAATTAAAGCATTGACTATTTCTTCCAAATGCATATGAGTGAGGTTGGTATATTACTATATTTATATGACAGCCATCCTCCTGTAAAGCCTGGTAAGCGGAACCATAGACACTCAGCCTATAAAACACACCGCCCTCCCCAGATCCAACTGTTTATGAGTATAAAAACAACAGGCCTTAAATCAGACCTCAACAGACCCTCAGGGCTGGTGAAACGATGTTGTGTCCAGCTTGCTGCCCTCATTTGGTTTCATTAAATGCATTCACTGTATGAATAATATTTGCATACAATGTTTTTTTTTGGTTTTTTTTTTCTGCTGGCTTGTTCTGAGACTTCACAATACTCAAATTTCATTGTTGCTACCCTTGTTGCCTACGGACACTAAATAATGCTATTTCTATATGTAAATGTGATGTCGAGAAAGAAAATTCAATGGTTACAAACCAGTGAGCTTCAGTTTAAAGGTTAAATTACTGTCTCATTTGAGAGCTCATCGTGAAATTGCGCTGAAAAATAAAAATAAAACACATTACACAGTGTGTGTAATTTCTTCACATTAGTTATCTTGACTGTCCCTTGCTGCTTGTCAAACTGGCTTTTGTTTAGAACAGGAGGAATAATGTGGTCATGCCTCAAAGCAGCTCCTGCCTGGAGGTGCTCAGAGGTCAACGGGAGATTGTTCTAGTTATATTTGTTTTCTGTGTCTTGGGGGGATACTATCAATCAGAGGTGAGAGGAGAAAAAAATAATAATAAATCTACGGTGAGGAAAAAAAAAAACAACAAAAACACCCCCTGTGCAAATATTGGCTAAAGTGACAGGTGAGTGAACACTGAAGGAAACCAGGTTGTGAAATCACCTGCTTTCCACTCAAAGCCATCATGAGATATCCATAGACAGCTTTTTGATGCAGTAAATATCCTCAGCTTCCTTTTTACTTTAGCAGATTTGTTGAGTCAGCATGCTGGCGTGTCCTTCCATCCATGTTGCCAACAACAAAAGATATACTGCATGCAGTGCAACAAACACAAATATTTAGGTTTGCCCTCATCGTGGAAACAGGCTTGGAGAAAAGAACAGGATTTTCTTTATTTCTTGTAGTATGTAATTTGTCTCGATGGAGCAATTAGGGTAAAATTCTGACACACTGTTAACCCTTTGACTCCTTCTGCTTGCAGTAATTCAAATTTCTGGTTGGCAAAAAGTGCATTCAGCCATAAAATCCTGTTGTTGCACCCCCCCCCCCCCCCAACAGCCCAAAACACAGCAGGGTGCAAAAGAACAAGCAACAATGCTCATCACATTATTATTATCAATAATAATAAAAAATGATGATGATGATAATGTATTGTTATTATTGTTGTTTTTTTCTTTTTTTTCTTTTTTTTTTTTTTGTCGTTATTATTTCTCTTAGATGTTTAAGGCTGAATAAGTTTAACACAAGGTGGACCAGTGTGCATCTTTTCTGGCAGAAAGACTTTTTTGAAAACTTTAACAGGAAATTGTCCTGCCGAGCATCATGACGGAAAAGTCTATAAATTTATTTTAAAAAAAGAAAGAAAAAAAACAGCCAGACTCAAAAATGTTTAATCTGTAAACTATAAATAACAGTTAAGTTATTTCACTTGTGTGTCTCTGAGTCTGGTTCAAACATTTTTGTTTCTATATGTGAGACTATGGACCATTACATTGTGTGTGTGTGTGTGTGTGTTTGTTCGTATGTATGCAGGTGCAACTGATGAAGCTGAAAAAAAACTGGACTTTCTGTTTATGGTCCACACTTTATAATCACTGTTGGAAGTTGTAGTTCCAGAGTTTAGTGTCTGTGATGAGATCTCCGTCTGATCTGCCGTCTGTGGAACTTAACTGGTCGGTTTGAGTTCAGGTTTTTTTTCTCATCGATTGTACAGCAAGTCCAAATAGCTTTAGCATGGTTCGTTTGGCATACGCTGACATCGTTACTGTATGCTCAATGGCCAAGCTATCTGCAGACACCTGTACTGTTTTCCTTGATTCTGTTCAGATTAAAATAACCCATCATTCCCATTAGTTAGCACTGCCTCCTAGTTAATATTTGGGGATTGCACCAGCTGATCAGCAGTCAGATAAGTTGTGCAGTCACTGCATATTGAGGCTTTAACAACCAGTATGACACCTCCAAAGAAGCGTGCATGTATGATCAGCCTCTGAAGTGGTGGGAGGGACAAGTGAAGCAACACACATGACTCCTAAGTAGACAATATCTTATTACACATTTCATAATCATATCTTTTTGCTTCGTCATCAGTCTCTAGACTCACTTCCTTCTTTTCTCCTTCCCTTTTTCTGGCCTGAAAGGCATGTGTTGCTGCTGGGGAAACATCTATTAGCTATTTATCTTCTGTTAGCTACATGCACGACATGACTGAGATGCCAAGCACATCTCTTTTGCTATGTACAGCATATTTTACTTTGACAGCTATTCACAAACACAATGTAAACTGTTTTCAGGAAACGTTACATCCAGAGGTAGCCCACCTGCACTAGTAGGAAGCTTACAGTTCTCACTGTTTGTGTCGGCGCTGAAAGATACGACATCCATGCATTTATTTATTCATTGTCCATCACTGTCCATTACCTGTACTGCTTTATGTCAGTGCTGCTGGTTTGCACCTCTGACTAGATGCACATTTTCTTAAAGACTTTATCAGAGAAGTTCAGCAAGATTCTTTTTGACTCGGTGAGTTTATAGTTCATCCAGTTTTACTTTTATCTGGAAGACATGGATCATCTGATAAATCATTTATTAAATTTATTCTCTTTTGCTCACAAACACAAGCTGTCTTAACTTGTTTTTTTATGGATTCATCCAAGATGTGCATCCGCATCATTTTCGCTGAGAGGGTTTAAAAATCGATTAGTGCGACTTTGTGTGGAAACACGTATCATAAAATCAACCATTTATCAGTGTTTATCACATGTAGACAGGTTATTACTTCTTTACAGTATATTGTCATATACAGTTCTGTCCCCCTTGTTAAATTATTATTAGTAGTAATCTTAATACATTTTTTTTTTACTGCAGCTTACATTTTGACAATGTCAGAGAAGAGAATTGGTACAAACTAGAACTCTGAGTGTTGAGCTCCGCCAAGCAGCTCATTTCCATCCATGCTTTGATTTCCAGTCCATGTTCTTGTCCTGCATTTATTTTGAATTGATACGTTATTACATTCCTAGATTCATTGATTATAAATCCACAGTGACTTTTTGTGCTTTTTGTTGCATGTTTATCCTAACTTTTTTTTTTATTAGAGATTTTTTTTTTAAATTTCATAAATATTTTATGATATTGACTATAAGTATTATTTTTAAGAACCACTGCTCAGTTTTTATTTCAGGGTTTTTAATTAGGAAAAACATAAAACTTTTGCAAAAAGAGGACAGATACAGTTTTTTGTATGGATGCAGATATTGTCAGAAAATTATGCAAAAAGAAAAAGCTCATTGCTTCCAGTCTAATGTCGGGAAAAAGGGATGTTAGTCTAATTATGTTGTGGAAATTCAATGAACTTATTCATTATTTAAAGTGGAACTATTATGTGCATTTCAGGCTAATTTATTTTTATTTCTGAGCCCAGAAAGGCTGGGATTGATCGAGTTATTGTCACAAATGGCTTTATTTACTTCAGACCGACCCTCTCCGTAGGCTGTCAGATCAGCCTGTGGACAAAACGAGTGGATTGAGACTCTTCCGCATTAAGCCCCGCCTCCCGCCACTGCACTACATCGGTAGCGCGCACCGCACCTGCTTTCGCCGTCATTGTAACATCTCATAAACAGAAGGATTAGGCTAATATGAACTCAATAAAAAAACAAAAAACAATGTCAACACATAGCACACAGCCCTACATGTTGGAACCTGAATCAGACCCTGAAAACGAAGTGGAAAACAGCAACCCACAGCAACGAATGCAGCAGGAAGTCTCTCTTTGGTAAACTCACCAGCCATCGTTGGAAATAACTTTACCCCACGTTTTCCACCCGCCTGATGTATTTGTACATGCCCTTGTTAACCAGTAGAAGGTAACCAATCACCGAACCTTATCTCCCGGGACGTCACAAGGATTTCCAAGTAGAAAAAACTCTCTAAAACGACGCGTTTTTCGTTGCCATGGAAACCGAAGGGAGAGCGTGCTGGAACTCAAACTCAAACTCAAACATGCGTTTAGGTGATAAAAAAACAGCGTCGTTCACATGTCTGATGAGGATTCAACACTGTAACACTGTAGAAAGCTCAGAAAACTCCAAATACCATCATAGCACCCCTTTAAGTGCTAAAACTTGCATTTGTTCCTTCTATTGGTTCTTTGTTTTTTTTTGTTTTTTTTGGCCAATGATGTCAGCAGCCATTGTTAAAGGTCCAAAGGGCCACTTGTAGGGGGAGGTGAGGAGTTCCTTGAGGTGCTGGGGGACATGTCTGTGAATGCACTGGTCTGTAGAGGGAAGCCTCATTAAACAGGAAAATCAGAATGGGGGTGGTGTGATCACATTTGCAGACCCTCATCAGAATCCTGGCAGCTGTTCTACATGCTCTACGTCTCTGGATGCGCTTGCCAGAGATCCTAATGAGAAGTGCATCACCGTATTCCAGGCTTGAGGAGACAAAGGTGTGGACAAGCATCTCTGCATCTGCCGGGGGGGGGTTGGATGGCAGATGTTCCTGAGGTAGTAGAATGAAGGCTTACAAAGGTGTTCGATGCAAGTTGAGGATCCATTTTAACACCCAGGTTAGTGACTGATGTGGAGAGGGAGATGTTTTGGCGAGAGACGGCAATGGTGGTGTGGTCTGCCAACTTGGAACTGTTTAGCAGAAGAAAGTCCAGCTTCATCCACGGCTCAGCCTCCTCCAGGCAGGTGCTCAAAGCGGATGTTTGCAGATGAGCAGAAGTAGTTAACACCATGACATCCTCATGATATTTTTGTCAACTTCTCTTTTTCAGTTGGGGATTATTTTTTACAGTAACCTTTCTCTTCAGTCAATATTTTAAGATCCAGTGTCTTCTTTTTTTTCTCAGTCATGTCTTTTGATCTTTGTGGATAAATTCAGCACCCTGGGGTGACCTTCGTTGCTAAAAGTGTCCACTCACAAAGAAACTGCTCTAAAATATTTAATTGATGTTTCCTTTTCTTTTATTTTTTTTCATTCATAAATAACTTAAACAATTTCTATTCTGTTAAAAATGACCAAAAACTGTCATTTTTAGCATGTTAACACTTTTAAATCTCATTTAATTCAATAGAATTACTGTCTTTTTCATGCCAAAAAAGCACAAACACTGAATTATTTTCCCATTAGACACACAGATGTGAAAGGTTAGCAACAAAGTATATGTCAAATCATTTGTATTTAATTTTTTTTTTTTTTTTCTTCATGTGTGGTCACAAAGGCAACTACAGTTTGTATCCAACAGTAAAAAAAAATACTAAAGTTATTAAATAAATTTTTATCAATACGCTTTAATATGTGCAAGTGTCTAATCACCACCCTGCATCTAATCTTTATTGCATGGAAAATAATTATGCTTTTGAGGAGTAATTCAACTGATTAAACTAACATTTAAGGGGTTAAATGTCTGAAATTTTCATTTTTTTGTAGTTTTTCAGCATGCCAGTAGTTGTTTAAGGGATTTATGTAAAAATATCTGAAAAATTTTAAATATGACTGTTTTAGACCTGGTTTCGTGTTTGTACACTTTTTGCCATCGGGGTCACCAGAGGGTAAAGTAGAAAGGTGTGTCATCAGCATAGCAGGGGTATCCCATGGCTGCTCATCGTGTTTAGCATGTTTCTGCTTTTCTAATCTTGACTGATCCTTGTAGGACTTTAATTTTTTTTTTTTTAAATGTGTAGCTGGTTTATGTGTTCGGGAGAAAGTGGAGAGATACACTTTAAGATAAATAATTTTTGTGTTTATGGAGGCTTTTTCCAAACCATTTCTTTAACATTATTGCGATTTGCAGTTATGTCTGTAGCCACAGTTTATCTGTGAAAATAAATAATTATCCAGAGACAAAGCTGGTTCTTTTTTCCACACATTTACCATGACCAGTGTGTATTTCATATGGTAGCTTTTCTAACAGGTTTAACAGGTAAAGCTATCTCTTAGCTCTGAATTAGCCCCTTACAAATCTGTGTGTAGTTTCAACACATAGCCAGTTGATTTCACATGTTAAGTAAATGTCTAAAGGTCAGAAGAGATTAAATAAAGATTTAATGGATGTTCTGATGTTTAACCTCCATTCACATAGGGGTAGAAATCAAAGTTTAAAAAAAAGGAATAAAAGAAAAAAGACAAGGCTATTAAACAGTTGCATCAGAGGATTATGTTTATTTCAAAGAAGTGGTTGTAATCCAGTAACATTTCAGTTCTTTTGCCCTTGGGGGCTATGGGGATTCCACAACCACAGCGTTAAAGCAGTCATCATGGCCTCTCACAGCGATGTTCAGTCTCATTACCACTTAACAGCCTTATTAGAGTCCAGCTCCAAACCTGTTCCGTGACATCAAACGTGTTCCATTAAATTGTGACATCTTGTACAAAGTTGTAGAGACTATTAAAATGCAGTGGTGAGGAGAGTGCAAAGCACCAAAGTGGGAGAAACCTATTGGATGTTTTCTTTTTTATTATTATTTCTACAGCTTCATTTAGGAAATTAGAGAAGCTCATGGTGATTGTTAAGAGCTTACCACTGAATACTTCCCTAGAGGGAGAGTCTTAGAGTTAACTGCGCTTCCCACATGATCATTTACCATAAATATCAAAGTCTCTTGACCCAATCAGTTTTGGTGTTGTCGGGCTAATACAGCTAAATTAAAATCCTCTTAAGGCTCATGATGGGTAACCTCTGGATTATGCTGCCTGGTTCTTCACAGGCAAACTTTACTCATTAAAAGCCTCCTTTAAGTTTTCATAATTATATGGGATGAAATTTTGATTAGTTTTTATACGCTTTTTCCACATCTGTTAACTTCTAAAACAAATAAATAACCAGAACCTGTTTTGACCTGATCATTGAAGTATCGTTTTGATATCAAATAATATATTAAAAGGGAAAAAACTTACTTACATTAGTTTGCACAGATATGTTGGTAGTTAAATTCCTCTGTTGTGTGAAGGTGACAGTCACCTTCACACAACAGAGCCACACAACAGGTGGCTGCTGAAGTGCATCACTGTTTTTGTGAAGCTGCTTTGAGTGATTAAAATTGAAATTCTCTGAAGCTTTTAAAAGAACATCTTTTACACTTCATGTTTTTAACCTTCTGATGAACTTATCATTAAAAGAAATAGAGATGCTTTTCTTTATTTATTAATTTGATTCTCTATTTATATTTGCATGATAAATATATGCCATGAATTGGCACAACGATTTTCTTTCCCTGTTTATCAGAGACTGAGGGAGACTTGGTTATCACTGTACAAGGCGGTGTGGGGGTTAGCACCGTGGACTCATATTTAAAAAGGTTGCTGGTTCAAGCCTCAACTGGGGGGGATGTTGGGCTCTTTATAGGTACTCTGGCTTCCTAACACTAGTCAGACATACATGTAAAGCTGAGTCCTCCATAGGAGTGAGCATGAGTCGAAGTAGCTGTTGGCCATGTGATGTATTGGTGATCAGCTTGCCTCTCACTAGAAAATAGCTAGTGATAGGCTGCAGGATTATATATATATATATATATATATATATATATATATATATATATATAATTTTTTTTTGGTTTTTTTGTTTTTATCATTGAACATTTTGGTTTGAGGTGATTTTATGTCCCTAATAATCGAGTAACACTCGATATTTTACAACTTCAGTACTATGGCAACTTTTAATGCCCTTTGCGTGACTTCTTAGCTCTCACCGTTGGAGGATTCATTTGAATCACTGTCCCATTTCTGCTTCTAGTAAGCATGTCAGCATAAAAGAAAGTGCGGGCGTTATTAGCCACATCCGTAACCTGATGCTTATAAGTTTCCTTTATTAGATTTTTCCTTACAATATATCAAGGACATTTGAATTTGGAGCAATGCCCCAGAGACACTTCAACTATATATCACTAGTAGTCGTGACATTTAAATGCCATACAGGATTAGATACTTGAGTCACCGCCACACCTGGAGTGCCTCCTCATGCATCCCTCCATGAGCAGAGCACTCCTCTGTTCTTGGTTACTCAAGAGCAATCTACAGTGATCTCAGGAGAGCCGAGGAGAGCCAGCATGAGCACCAAAGAGCCCCCTAAGGCAGAGCAAAAGCAGGGCTCGCTATCCAACGTGCACCTCTCTTTCTCCTGCCTCCCTACCTCTTTCTCCAGGCAAATGATTTGGAGAGGGATGGCTCATGTGGAGCCAAACCCCAGTTATCTGGCAGAGGATCACACAGATGGGCCAGACTGAGCCAGCTGAACCCACAGGCAGCTGGGAGTGATGATGCACAGGATGCTTCCTATCAACAGGATGTACTGTAGTGCAGAAGCTTCACAGGCTGACACACCATACAGAGCTACTGAAGGAGGGCCTGCAATAAGACCACAGTAGACGGGGGAGAGGAGAGGGAGCAGCTAGATCAAGAGGAGGGAGACCGATCTCCACAAGAGCTTAAGTGGGAAATGAATTGAGGTGCTGGAGGTTTATATAAATTCAGTAAAAAGCTATTTATTCATAGAAAGAAGTCCAAAAGAGTGGAAATAAGCTATGTGTGAAGCTGTGTGAAGACGAGAGAAAACCATGAATGCAGTAAAACTGCAAAGGATAGATTATCTTTTCTAAAAGAAAATTTACAGCAGCACAGCAGCACAGCAGGACAGCAGCGCTCTCTGCTTTGGCTGCCTGGGCTCTGTGTTCCCCTGGGGGTCTTGGGTTTCTCCCCGACGCTTCGGGCCGTAGTGGCACTCCTAGATGGCATGACCACAGGTTGCACATTCACATGTGCATTCATGTGTTCATTTTTCCACCTACTTCCTACTAAATGTTGCTGATGTTTCAGTTAAGTTTCTCTGCAGGTGTGTTCAATTGGTTCTGTGTGTGTGTTTACTTTTTCTCTTTGCATGTTGTTATTAACTCTACTTTATATGTCTTATTGTACTGCAATACTGTAGTAGTTATTATTGTTTTTGTGAATACTGCCTTTTTTTTAGCAGTGTAGACACGCTCTTTTCTCTTCTCTTTTATTTTGTTTTTTCTTTTCCCCTGCCAGGTCCAGCACTGCCATATTTAGTCCGATGATTATTTCAATAAAAATAATAATAAAAATATTCAGAATATCAAGGGTTGCCATTTACATGACATGTCTCCCTTGACAGAGCAAATCTGTCTGGCAAAAATATGGCACACAGATTGCTCCACTGTATGCTGTGATGATGGACAAAAAAGAAAATTTAGACGGTTTGTAGGGCTGGAATAAAATTGGGATGAGAGTATATTGTTCAGTACGTTTTACATGGACAAATATTTTATCTATCTGATTTAAATCAATCTGATCAGAGATTCCTGGAGGCACAGTTACATCAAGCTGCAACTTCCAGCGGTTAAAAGTGAAACCTATGCAGTCTCAAAAATTGCAGTTCCCCCCTCATCCACTAGGGGCTCCAAAACAGAGCAAATCCCCATAGACTCCCAAAAGGGCAACTTGGAAGCAGAAATAAACATGTTTACAGTCTAGTACACTAAACTATTTTAGATGTAATAGATTTGGTTTACCCTCATGACAACTGGTGGGGGAGTGAATTCCTTTATAACTCATCCATTTATAACCAACTTCATTTTTAAATTTGGCATAATTAAATCAAATTTTATTTCTTGAGCACTTTTCATGCCACGGGCAACAAAGTGCTTCACAAGATAAAACCAAGTCATAAGGATTAAAACAAACAGATGACAAGACATTTAAAAACAATAAAGACGCAATCTCTTTCCACACACTCATACACACAGAAGGACGGAGAGCAACTCACCTACATCTGTTAGCTGGATGGCTTCTGTTGGTTCCGGGTAAGCTCTTAACTACAGGCTCCCTCCATCTTTTATATACAGTCTATGGCAGGAGTGGGCAACTCCGGCTCTTGAGGGCCGATTTCCTGCTTTTTTTCTTTACTTTTTAATTGTCAAAATGTTCAAAAGTCCTTAACTCTTTGTTTCCAACAACATTGTATCTGTTGTGCTTTGCTGCCACTATTTTTCCCGTCTTGCCTGAAACTCATGTAGTCAGGTACCCTCCATGTGGTTCAAGCATGCACAGAATCCACAAATATCACATTTTACCATGTATTTTTGACTGCTGATTGGATCATAAAAAGGTTTAAACCACCCCTCTCGATCCAACTGGAAATTAGATTGGAATAAAAGTGGTTCATGTAAATGTAGCTACTGTTGATGTTTCATTTTATTCACCACCACATCATATAAATGAGGATTTAACTCTGCAAACAGATGTCACTAACAAAACGATTCTAAAAATGTTTCCTGGCAAAAATGTTTGTGCTATCTTGCTCTTCTGCCTTTAATCTTCATTTTATTCTTCTTTCTTCACAATATTTCTTTGCTCCTTTCTTTCTGGAAACTTTGTTAAAATCAAATAAATCTTAGGAAAAGAAAAAACTTTCGCAGGTGCCCCTATTCATATGCAAAGATGACGATACAAAAGCTCTGTAGTGTGCATTTGCAGAGGAGATGGAACAATGGGCTTGTTTCTTGTATATAATAAGGTGGAGATAATCATGCATTCAATGAGCTTGTTGTTGATTAAGTGCTTTAATTTGCTTTTCGTCGCAGCTACATTCCCCCAAGCTGCCTTGTTTACCTCTACTTGATTGAATGGCTTCCTTATTTCCCAGAGTAATGTTTGACACCTTCAGAGATCATATCACTCAGGTGTGTCTTCTGCAGTATGTGCAGAAGAAATTCCAATGATAATGCAAAGTGCAAAGCAGTTGAGAACAACTGAATTTCTATGGTCTATTTATACTCTGTCTTGGATGCATTCCTGTGTAAATGACCAAAGCCGTGGTTATATATACTACTTCTGTGCTTTCTTATCCAAACAAAGTACTCTCTGTAGTTTTCAATATAATGCCATAAACTCTTCAAAAGTGTATGTGACCTATCATAAACTAATATCATGTCTGGTGTGTTTGGCCAGTGTCAGCGGGGACAATGTGACCCTAACACACACCAAGAAATGAAAGGCACGCAACAATAAAATAACCCTTAAATTATTCATTTATGTACTGAGAGTCAAAGCGAAGCCCTGCAAACCTTATGCTTATATACATATAATAAATATTGAGGATGAAGCTAATCAATACTACAAATAGTTTTATGTAATAGATCCTAAACTCACTGGAGACTAGCTGACACACAAGTTTTTTCACACACAGCTCATTTAATACACAACAGCACTAACATACAGGACTTTACATCACAGCAAAATAATAAGACAAATTTTTTCAATTATCTCCAGTTTTTAAAACGACCAGTTATTATTCATTCTAAAATAAGAAAAAGAAAAGAACAGAAGCCAATATCCAGGAGCGATGTGTGATAAATTGTGCATTTGCTGCTTCCATTGGATATTAATCCATTGATCAAATGCACTTGATCACCGTGTGTTAGCGTCTGTATAACAGCAGAAGTTATTCTGTAGTTTACTGGTGTGTAGCACTTATCTGCACACAGCAAAGGAGAGACAGCATGATTTTAATAGAAGAATTAAGCCCAGGACTGCTGGGATAGGCTCCAGCTTCCCCGTGACCCTTTCTCGGACTAAGCGGTTGGGATAATGGATGGATGAATTAAGCTCAGGTTGTGAGTGTCATGACCCGGCTCAAAATCCATAACACAGAAGCGGTACGCAGTAAAGTTGCAACCAAAAGTAAACCATAATAATTTATTAAACAACAAAACATGCCCAACCAAACCAAAACAAGAAGGGGAGCAGGAAGGGAGAAAAGAAGGGTGAAAAGGAGGAGGAATCATCAGCTGCAGTTGATGGTATTTAAGGAGGATTGGCCAGGTGCTCCTCGTTGGCCTGATGAGGTCCATCTACTACTCTGAAAGGGAAAAACACAACAAGTAAAAAGGGAAACACAAACCAAACTAACCCCATGGAGCCGTCACAGTTACCAAGAAAAAAAATGTCCTTTTATTTGACTTTTAAACCTGAAAATAATTAGTAAACTTTTTTTTAAAAATAAATTCATGACATGTTCAATAAAATACCCATCACTGATATTTTTTTTTACCAGTTGCGTAGAAAGCATTTAAATCTTCAGCACTGAGCTGGGTGTAAATCCTGCGTCTACAAGTTCAGCTGCTGTGAGAACAGATACCAGGCCAGTAGAAACATGACCATGCATTACTGCAGTTCAGGAAATATTTATATTTTTACATATTTCAGTTCAGTATGCTCCTTTAAAGCAATGCTACATACTGCATGTTTTTCAAACTTAACTTTTAAAGAGAAGCATATTGTATTTAATTCATATAGTTTCTGAGACTTTTTGCATCACTTTATGGTAGAAACTTTGCTGAAAGCCTGTTGAAAACAGTCCGCTACTCGCCTCCTGTGCCATAAACAATACCCCAAAGCAGAAGACTTAAGTTAATTTTTTTCAATCTAATCTCATCAATTTTTCTCCGTTGAAGCTTTGAAGGGTGAAAACTTTTTACTTTTGACTGGTTTTGATGACACACTGACATTAATTGTGCACGTTCTTGGGGTATAGTTGTCCTACGGCATGCAGGGCCGAGAAACTGCACTTCACAGATGTGTATGCCTGAAGCATCATGTGAGACCTTCCTTTTGCTTTACAGTAGCACATCACACCCTAGCAACAGGACATTAACATAGCAAAGAAATACAAATTACATTATCAGAGGAGGCAAAAAAGAAAGACAGAAAAATCAGACAACAATCCACACTGTACTGACTTTTAGACGCAGGAGACAGCTCAGAGAAGAGATGGGATGCAAGACAGGCGGAGTTGAAAATGTGAAAATGTGCAAAAGTTTGCCAAAGCTCAATGGTGAGCCTTTAATGTATTTTTAGTAGATGATGGCTTGATGCTATTTAATCAGTAATTCAACTAGTAAGAGAAACCTCCCACAAGACGGACATCTGAGCAGTGACATTCCTTAGAAAAAGGGGAAAAATTACCTACTCAGAACAACACAACAAATAAAAAACAACATACCAAATAAAATTTCATGTAAACAGTACATCTACATAACTCTTTTCTAAAACATGTTCGTGTCACAGGATTTAAACTAATGCTTTATTCAATTCACTCCAAAAGAAAGGCGGTTTTTCTTGACATGAGTCCCGCTGGCTGGAAACTGGTCCCACTCTATCTCTGTCAAAATCCTGCACATATGGACCATTACTCTCTCACATCAAAAGTGCCAACTTTGATATAGTTCACTTAACTAAAAAAAGAAATCAGCTAAAATATCTTTGAAGCCCCACTGCTGAACTTTGGCACATTTCATTACTGTGCCCCCCCCCCTCAATGGAGGCTAATTCAGCATCTGTCTCACATCCAGACTCTTCTCCAGCTTTCTCTCCTGCCACTAAAAAACTAACTCAATGTTAACTCTTGTCTTATCTCAGCAAAATGCCCTGGGACGAGGAAAAAAGTTGTGAACTATGGTTTCTCAGCTTCGGGACATTACAGGTCAATGGCGGCTGCAGGAATGTGAATAATTAATGTCAGTTTGCCTTCAAAACGGGTCAGAGGCACAACATTTTAGAGTCAGAAAAGTGTCACTTTCAAAGTGTCACTTTGAAAAGTGTCACTTTGAAAGTACTCTGCTCTCACATCTTAGTGACCTTACAATGATCAGAAAAATTGTCCTTACCAGCAACTCAGAAGAAGGTTTTAATTTTTTTCATCATTTTATTATCCTGTTATAGAATGTTTACAGCTACTAAAATAACCTGATATTAAGAATTATCATGTCTAACCCTGCTGCATCTGCACAGCTATTCTGCCCCATCATTTTGATGCTAATGCTGGTTAACGATAAGGAAGTGACCTGTATTAAAAGCTGCCAGGATAAATCTGGCTTGCTTAGGAGGTGCCCAGCCATAAACTTCAACCCAGGAAACAACCTATGATGCCTCCATAAAGAACTGGGGCTGCAGTATAGGATGGATTTTCTTTAGTAGCTTGTAAATATAACTGGAAAGCTTAAAGAAAAAAGGCTTTTAATGTTCAGTGTACATGAGAGTAGTCACAAAACCATACAAGAGGAGATTAGACTAATGTGCAGCACCGTGCATGGAAAAAACAAAAGAACTGCAACACACCTGTCCAGCTGGACAGAAGAAGAAGGGATTGAAAATAAAGGAGAAAACTGAAAATGTGACTGCATTTATGCTTTAATAAAGCCAAAAGAGCAAACCAATCATTTTAGAGGCTGCACCACCACGGTGCTGCATTTGGAAAAGCAATTTCTTGGAGCTTTTTCCACACACTCATTGTGGTTGCATGACCACAATAAACAAGGTTAAATCTTCAGTTTAATCTGTGAAAAATTACAGAAAAAAAAAGAGAGAAAATAAAACAGGCTCAATGCTCTTGGTTCAAACATCCAAGACAAAACCTTATAATAAAGGAAAAACAAAGCAGATTTCTCTTAATTTTATAGCTTCGCTACGTGCTGCTTGACTGTTTTTTTTTTTGTTGTTGTTGTTGTTGTTTTTTTTTCGTTATTTCTCAATAACGAGTTCTTTTTTTTTTTTCTTCATGATCTCAAGATAGCAATTTATCTTGTTATCCCAAGAAAACATTTTTTTTTCTTGAGATAAGGAGATTACGGGGCTCAGAAGTAAGTGGTCACTGTGTTACACCTGATGTCATTGATGAAAACCGACCCATGACAGCTGAAGGGGGGGGGGGGGGGGGGGCTGCAGTCATGGTGTGGACATGTGAGTCTCTCAATGAGCAGTAGGTAAAACTTCAGCCTTTATCAGACTGAAATGAAGTGAAATTAGATGTACCAACCAGTGGTGGATCTTCCTCCATCTGACATCATTTTGCATCCATCGCTGACTTGACTGTGGCATCCCAGTACAGAACAGCTCTGTACTGGGATACCCCTTAAACCAACCAGTTGAAGTGTTGGGACTGGGAAGAACACAGTGGCTATGTTCTCATCTATGATGAAGGACAGTGTCCCTCCCCACTGCCCCACACCCCTCCTGAGCTCTGAAGGCCCCACAGAGCTCCCTCACAGACAGGCTGCTGCATCCGAAGCGGGAAAACCGTTGCAGGTTCTTGATTCCGGCATCAGTTATACTGGAAACAAGAACTCCTCCCAGTAGACCACAAATGCGCTCAATGAAATCCAGTGCGATTTATTAATGTACATATTTAATTTTTATAACCTAATTCTAAAATATTAACACTAACTAGGTTTTGGAGGGACTGCGTAGAATACTCCATGTGTGTTGGTTCTTTCCCAGTTTGAAGACATGGTTTTAAGTTGATCTGACTCTCAAAATTCTCACTAGGACACAAGTCAGATTGCATTTTTTTCTCTTTTTTTTTTTTTTTTTTTTTTTGGTTCTGGACGAGGAAAATATCCATCTCCCTCACGACCCTGCATTTAAATAAACCTCTTAACTCGAGAAAACACATAAATGATCCTGTTATCGCAGGAAAACAGTGTTTAAAGAAATAAAAACATGAGCATGGCCACTCTATGCTTCCGCATCCCCACAACCCTGAACTGTTCCAGTAAAAAAAAGAAAATGATCTGTTTTCTATATCCACACAGACAATGGATGGAAATTCATATTTTGAAATTTGCAATGAATGTAATTCTTTGACCAGACTGAGACTGTTTATGTGCCTTGCTGACAGATTCTCTGCATGTGCTCTTTGTCCTACAGCCAAGGCCATGTGCATTTACTGTACAAGTTGCATTCTGTGCTATCGTGCAAATGATTTAGTAAAATTCAGGCATTTGCACACCAGTGTGCAGTTTGTGAAAGGCATATCATGAAAACCACCTGCATCAAAAGACACATTTATTGCATCAAAATGGAGAAGAAAATTTCTCTACAGCAAAAATTATAAACAATTTTAAGTTTATGTGAGAAGAATTGATGGAAGAAAATTTTGCTATTACAGGTAACTCCTTGGACACCAATAACAGTGTTTATCATGTAAACACCTCAGAAATCTGGGGATGATTGTAAAGAGAAAATGTGCATTCCTGAAAGCTACTGTAATGACCACAACAATATGAGGAGGGAGGTGTTTTTTTTATTTTTTTCTAAAAAGGATAACATCAGTTCTGTTATTTGATGTTTAGCAATCATCAGCTCATTTTGCTCTCAGGAATCAATAAGTACAATATTCTTTTGTAAACAGAATAGTGTCCTAAACTATGAAATGCTGGATAAAAACACAAATCACAGAGCTTGCAATATGATGGGAATGCTACAACAGTGCTGCATTTTGTATTATATTATTAACAAAATGTTGGAGTCAAGCTGATTTACAGTGCATAAAATGGTACTGCTTGTGTTTTTTTTTTTTGTTCCCCAACTGTACCAAAGCTAAAATATTTGTACATACCCCCTCACCTCCCCCAGGTGAGCTTTATTTGTTTCATCAGTTTTATTCTGCATTTAAGATTAAATTAATTTCTTTCTAAAACCTTCAGTGCTGTGTAGTCAGGAAAAACCATGACTACACAGTACATCTTCTCAACTTACTTTTAATGAAGAGACTAAATGAAGAGCACAACATGACATCACAGCAGGTTTAAAGCCTGAGACGACAACAAGCAGGTTACAGATCAGGTGGATTGTTAAACATTGGGGGCACGGGACCCCCATTATTCACATGTTTTAAAGATGTGTTTGTTGGCAAACTAGGCAAGAGTATGTTCCAGTTTCATTTTACATTTTACTTAGCTGGTAAATGCTAATACCCCCAAACATTAAAGCCGACATTGAAATAAATTGTGAAGGATAATAAAAAGGAAATGAAAACAAATGCATCTTGTTTAGGCATAAAATTCTGCAGGTGGAAAAACAAACAAGACTGGAAGAGTTTTGTCCACTCTGAGCTTCCGTTTGGACCTCCGTACATGCAGGAGTAGCAGGTCAGCTGACCTGAAGCACGGAGCAGGAGTGTAGGTGTGGAGAAGCTCAGTGACGTAAGGGGGGGAGGTGGGGGACGTTTAAAGGTTTAAACTGGAAAAGCACTTGGAGAAAGCAAACCTTTGCCAAGGCCTTTAAAAAGTTCCCGAATCCAAATGGTGACCTGGATTGCCACCAAAATTAAATCCGTTCTTCCTTTTCACATTTTTCACCCAAACAGACAAACAAACAGATTCTGCAGTGCACCAGTGGAGGGAGGCCAGAACGGGTGGTACAGCCTTCCCAGTGCTGCTGCAAGTCAACTGGGGGCCCTAAGTACAACTGCTTTGTGGTCCCCATTAAAAAAGGAACCTCAGTCAGTTTGACTAGTTAATGCATCTGTTGTTCACACTTTTCAGGACAAAAAAGTCTAATTAAACTTTTATTTATTTTTTTTTAAACTGACAGCCATTACAAAACATAAGTCTGCAATCTGTGATGTGCAGGTTTCAGACAATTTACATGCATTTTTATGCTATTTCTGCAATTAAAACTTGTATATTCTGTGAAGAGACACTCCCAATTAATAATTGTTTTGATATGCTAGATCTGCCAAACACCGACATATGCAAAACAAGGAATTTCCAGTCAGATGACTTTATTTATATTTTCAGCATGGTGGAGAAAATAATATCTTAACACGAGGCCACTGTTAAAAAATGCTGAACATTAAAATAATAAAAAGAATAAAACTGAAGCCACTATAATAGAAAAGATTTTAATTTGATTAGTTTCATTTTATTTCCTATTTCACCATTAGGGCTGCAAAACCTCACCATATGACAAAACTGAGGGAAAAAAAAAAAAAAAGAAAGAAAAAAAAGCAACTCTTGGGGCCCTACACACAGTGCACGATGGCGTGATGCTGTGGTGGTAGCGCGGTTGCACCGGTGTTCTCTATTACGTACTCAGAATAAAATCAAAATGTTTACCTTGAAAACATCTACTGCATTAAAAGGTCTCAATTAGTTAAGAATGTGATCATGTGATGAACTCAGGCAGAGCGAGGGTTGACATCAACACCACTGTCATCTCTGAGCTGCTGCTTTCTTCAGTCGGTGTTCCTTGTTAGCAGGTTACAATCAGTCCTGCGGCTCTTTCTCCTGCTTGTGTTCCATACTGCCTGGATGTATAGACAAGTCATTGGTCCTTCATTTGTAGTTGTGTCAACCTCACGATGCCGTCGCTGTGCACAATGCAGCCATCTTCACAGAGCAGACAAGACAGCTCACAGCTCCCTGCAGCTTTTTTTTAACTTTTTTTTTTTTTTTTTTTTTAAAGATGGTGAGCTTTTTTGACCATTATTGAGCTGCAGCTGAACAAGAAAGGGGTTGAATAAGAGAGGAGATGAAAGGGGGGCCCCAGGCATGGAATAGAACTTGGAACAGCTGTGTTGAGGAGCTGTAGTCTTTGAAAATCCGAAAGCTGTTGTACCAGGTGAGCTTAACCCCTCCTATGTAGCTTGTGTGTCAATGAAACTCATTTCTTTGACTTAACAGATTTGTCTCAGATAACTGTCCTCTGTCACAGTTGCATCAACTTATCCCTAACCTGCTTGCTGGCTGAGTCCTGTGTGTGATTGCATACCTCAGTTTACTGCCTATGTGACAGACATTTATAAAGCGGTCTGGAATTTTTCAATCAGGATGAATTCCTCTGCAAAATGTGTATTTAAGTCACAAGTAATGAAGTAAATCTGCATATTTTTTCTGCACCTATGCCTTCGTAAGAAGTGTAAACCTACATATGCTGTGTTCCTGTGGAGAAAGCATGCAGTAAAAGGGTTAGTTTCTTTGCTAAGCTAATAAAAAAAGCTTGTTTATTGCTGAGAATGAGGTGATCAGACCACTCTGATCATTCTAATATATTAGTGAGCCCTTAAACCAAACGGTAAACCTAAATCAAGCAAAAAGCTGCCCAAGCTGCACAGTAAAATAAGTGCTTTTATTTATTTGATCATTTAACCATTTATTTTTCGAAATCTGCTCACTGTAAACACTTTCACATTTTGATTTTTTTTTTTTTTTTTGGCATAAACCTAATAATTTTCAACCTTTAGCAAGGATTAAATTCCCAGGTTGTTACTGGTGGACAAGTAGAAAGATTACAATCTGACCCAATGCTGATGGAAGCTCAAAAGGAGGAAAAAAGAAAAGGAAGAGTTTACTCTTATGTGACACAGACATTTTCGTTGACTCATTTTGGCCTCTGGCGGATTTGGCTGGAGGGGAAAGGGTATTTTGTCATATTACAGAGTCTTACCAACAGAAATTAAACTGCCATTCTACTTGCCAAGAGTGGAAGCAGAACTGGCATATTAAAAGACCACTAAAGGTTAGGACTCCGCAGGGGAATACTGTGGCAATAAAAACACAAAAGAGGTGCAAAAACAGCCTGATTACAGGACCATAATAATGAGGAGGAGACAGAGAGATACTGTAGACAGAAAATAAGCCAGACAGACCATTCAGTACTTCTGACATTTGTAATTTTGTTGGCATGCACAAAAAAAGATGTCAGGCTTTCTAAAGATCACTTTGATTTAAAGGCTCTGAAGTCCTCTAGTGTGGCGTACAGGCTGCTTGGAGGACGAGGAGAACCAGTAATTGCTTGTGGGAGCTCATGCAGCTTCATTTCATGGCCACACTCAGATTAGCAGATGTGTGATAGTGTCATTCTGCCATGGAAAATGATATTACACAAACACATCACATAGTAGAATGCACACCAAATGGGTGAATAACTCAAATCAACAGCCAAAACACATCCATCCATTACAGTCCTAAACACTGAAGTCAAATCTGAGTCAACAGTTTGAACAGAAAATTGAAAAGTAAAAGAATATTTCATTATCTTAACTGAGAGCTGTACACCTTCCCGTCGTAAATTTTACAGCTAGTAATAGTATGTCAGAAAAGGTGATGCCTACAATCATCACAAACAGATGACAGTCTAATTGTGGAAAATAAACCATATTGCAAATAAAAACAGGCAGTTTAACAAAAATGACAAAGTGAAAGTTGGATCGATTGTCAGAGTCTCTAAAACACAAGTAACAAAGCTGACAGCAAGGGCAAATGTGGAAGTAATGGATCCCTCTTTAAAAAACTCATTCAGACCAATCAATATGTGACAGCACTTAAGATTCCTCACACCGGTCTGACATTTATTTTGGGATGGTCAGAGCTACACCATGCACATTGAATAGCCAAGTGAAGTGATGCTCTTTTAACTTTTCACATCTTAGACTCTCATATCAGCCATTTATAGAGTTTCTGTTACTTCTCAAATGAAAACATTGTATCTTATTTACATCAGAATGAATAATGACTTATTAGAGCATATTTAATTTTATTATAGGGCCGAGAAGAAACCAGAGTGAGTCATCATGTACTGCATTCATCCGGCCCAAACAATTTTTATGACAATTTGTTATCGAACACTACTTTTTACATTCTACATGTGAAAGCTTTGTCAGTGGAGGCAAACACAACGTGAAAAGTAGTCTCTCACTTTCTTCTGTACATGAATGGATTCATTAACATAATTCTTCTGTAAAAGACAGAAAAACAGGAGTGTATTTGCCACTTCAGTGGTGTGCACATCAACTGTTAATGAACTGATTCTTTGAAATAATTTGCTAAATCCGTGTCATCTACATCCCATTTGCACTACTTTAAAAGAGACTACAGAATAATCCTGAAGCAGTGCAGATGCTGCACAAACAAGTCATTTGTGGGTTTTTTTCTACAATACGGAAATGTTCTGGGGTGGTGTGCAGCTCAACAGGCTGAACTGCAGCCCCATGTATAGAAGCTACAGCTCCTCAGTGCACCTGACCCAAGTTCCCAACTCTTTGTTCTCTCTGGCCCCTTTCCTGTCCAGCTACAGAGGGGGGGGGAAAAGGCCACTGAAGCCAAAATTCTTGAGGAAAAAAAGAAAGAAAATATCTAATCATGTATTTGGAATAAACAGTTAGATGTTAAAAACAGATTATCAATAAATATGACTGGGATGCTTCATCGGTGGAGCAGGTAAATGTATGAAGGGAGGAATGAGGACAGAACTTGTGATAGAAGAGGGCATGACGTAAAGAACAGCCATGATAGCAACTGGCTTGAGATGTATCTGGCAAAATTGCCATTGGACCACAGTTATAAAGATAGAATTTAGGAATTTGAGGGGAATTTGACCGTGGAGGAAAATAGATCACGACCAGATGAAGCCAACAGGACCACGTCATCCGCAAAAAGCAGGGACCCAATCCTGAGGCCACCAAGTTGGATCCCCTCAACACCTCGGCTGCGCCTAGAAATTCGATCCATATAAGTTATGAACAGAATCGGTGATAAAGGGCAGCCTTGGCGGAGTCCAACCCTCACCGGAAAGGAATCCGACTTACTACCGGCAATGTGGACCAAGCTCTGACACCTGTCGTACAGGGACCGGACAGCTCACACAAAGGGGTCCGGTACCCCATACTCCTAGAGTACCCCCCACAGGAGCCCCCGGGGGACACGGTGGAATGCCTTCTCCAGGTCCACAAAACACATGTAGACTGGTTGGGCAAACTCCCATTCCCCCTCCAGGACGCCAGAGAGGGTATAGAGCTGGTCCACTGTTCTGCGACCAGGATGAAAACCACACTGCTCTTCCTCAATCTGGGATTCGACTATCCGGCGGACCCTCCTCTCCAGGACCCCTGAATAGACCTTACCAGGGAGGCTGAGGAGTGTGATTCCCCTGAAATTGGAACACACCCTCTGGTCCCCCTTCTTAAAAAGGGGGACCACCACCCCAGTCTGCCAATCCAGTGGTACTGCCCCCGATGTCCACGCGATGCTGCAGAGGCGTGTCAGCCAGGACAGCCCCACAGCATCCAGGGCCTTAAGGAACTCCGGGCGGATCTCATCCACCCCCGGGGCCTTGCCGCCAAGGAGCTTTTTGACCACCTCAGCGACTTCAGCCCCAGAGATAGGAGAGTCCACCCCTGACTCCACCAGCTCCGCTTCCTCATCGGAAGACGTGCTGGCAGGATTGAGGACGTCTTCGAAGTATTCCTTCCACCGACCCACTACGTCCCGAGTTGAGGTCAGCAGCTCCCCACCTCCACTGTACACAGTATTGATGGAGCACTGCTTCCCCCTCCTGAGCCGCCGGATGGTGGACCAGAATCTCCTCGAAGCCGTCCGGAAGTCTTTCTCCATGGCCTCGCCGAACTCCTCCCGAGTTTTTGCCTCGGCAACAGCCGAGGCAAAAAGTTTTTCCCCACACTTGTAAGTGGATTAAACATTTAACTTGTCCCTTTATTGTTGTACATTATATACTTTATAATGTACTCCTTGTTCTGCCCTTAATGGAATTTTGGTGCGGCTTCCAGCTTGGCAGACAGCTAACAGTTTCTAACACCCAGGAGGCAGTAGATACTTTCAAGATGTTTATCAGAAGTATTTTGTGAAACTGGAATACAAAAATACAAATATACATATTAGAAAACTTGCATGGGTTGAATTTCCATTTACTCATACTGCTACATGAATTCCTATGAAAAACAAAAAGGGTAACAGGCAGAGTTTACCTATTAAAACATAGATAGCAATTAGCATGAATGCTAACGTAACATTGAAAATCTCACAAACACGCTAACACGATTAGCGTCTATCCCGTTTTTAAAACATTTTACACAAACGTATCCTTTCGAATACTTATTTTCCAATGATTAACAGCAAGATGAATTTCAATCCTCACTTACAGACATATGCTCTTTAAGGGTATGTGTAGAAAATGTGAAAGATTATGAAAAACACTTAGCCATGTTTCAACAATGTTGCGAAGGGGGAAACTACGGCATGTCTGAAAGGACAAACAGTACAATGCAGTAATTCCTCTGCCAGCTACTTAAAAGGGCCGCACACTCCTTCTGGTAAGCACACAGGGAAAAAGAAAGAGGCATTGAATATTTGTAAACTATTAAAACTAAGCATCACATCATTTTAAAGTCAGTGCTACTTTACATTCATTATTGACTGTAACTACATCAGTGACTTAAACTAGATGTCATGCTGTGCTTGGACAGTATTTTTTCAAAACAGTCCCGGTAGCCAGCAGTGTTACTATTTTGTCCCCCTTTCTCATAATGGTGTATATGTGCTTAATTTAATGCTAAATGAATTCATCCAAATAGATTATTTATAAACACTTAAAAGATCATCACTCCAAGGTGACAGTAATTGTTATAGGTGCAATATTTAAACTGAATAAGAAGACAAGCGATGGCTGGCTTTATGGCCGTCTTGGGGGCATTGCTGATTTAGTAAGTGTGACTACACACTTATTGTCCATGTTCAACAAACACACGAGATAAAGGAAATATTTAATGCTTCACCCGGATACACATTTACTTAAAAAATATTCTTGAGGTGCCATATCTCTCCAGCATGCAGAATAAACTCCTTAATAGGATCTCATGCTGTCTTGAATAATGAAATAATTATTTCCAAGACTTATTGAGCTCACAAATGGAGTATTTGTCTTTATTACAACAAACTCTAAATTATACCTAAGAGACCTATTAGCTGGTTGTAAACAGCATAATGCAATATGTCACTGAGCTATGACCATAAGCCACGTGTGGCTTTAACTTTGGGTGAAGTTACCCGACTAAAGCAGTATCAATAGAGTCAGTTGTGGTTGTATGTTATATGTTTTATCTGTGACGCAGGTTCAGGGTTAAAAATACCACTAAACTGGAAGCTGCAGCAGAGGTAAAAAGCTTATGTGCAGTAGATCTTTTTTGGAATTTAAGACAAATAAAAATCATGTAACCCGATGAGTTTGCATTAGTCCCTGTCTTGGGAACAGGCAGGAATAGTAGCAGAGATTGCATCAGCCTGTACTGTTAAGATCTTGAAGAGCTGGTGATCAGTCTTCTTTACAGAGGCGGTCAGCTTAGGCTGAACTTTCTACCAGGATCTTTCTGAGCTCCGCTGAAGACTTGCTTGCTCACAGTGGACATCTTCTTTCCTGGTAAAATGCAAGAGGGTTCATTTCTAGAGTCTCAGCCCCAAGAGAATTTCTAGGCATGATTGCGCCAATGATGCACATGCAACACCTACATGTAACCCAGGTAAACTTTCTTGGTTAGAAATGAGACCAATAACAGAACACTGCAATCCCTCCTTCTCTTCTTGCCTGTCTTTACTGGAACAGTTATTTGGTAAAGTTCTCTTTGAGCTGCTAAAGACATTTCTGCTTATCGTGTCTGGTATATCAAAACATGTCATCTGAATGGCCAGTTACATGATACACTTGTCCATAGCCCCTAATGCTGTTGTTTCCCTTTCGGCTTGTCCCTTACTGAAGGGGTTGCCACAGTGAATCATTGCTTGGCACATGTTTTACCCCAGATGCCCTTCCTGACGCAACCCTCTGTATTTATCCGGGCATGGGACCGGCCTGCAGACAACAAGCCTCCTCGGGGCTGCAGTAGCACAGGCAGCAGGACTCGAACCACCAACCATCAGGCCACATGACGAGCGGCTCGACCACCAGAGCCATTGCCCCCTAATACATCAGCCCTAATTCTGCCTCTAATTATGGCACTCCTCTGTATGAAATCTTTGTATTTTATCCTTTTTACAGTCGGATATGCATGCTGTGTTCCTGTCTGTTACCTCCTCCAAGGAGGTTATGTTTTTACCAGTGTTTATCTGTTTATCTGTTTGTTTATTTGTGTTCAAGATAACTGAAAAAGTTATGGACGGATTTTCATGCAATTTTCAGGAGCTGTTGAAAATGTGAAAAGGAAGAACTGATTTAATTTTAGTGGTGATCTGGACCACTGTTTGGATCCAGGAATCTTTTAAAAGATTCTTTAACGTTGTGAGATCGGGCCATTTTCAACATTTGTGCATGTAACTCCAACGGAAATGGTCAGAGTTTAGGAAAAAATCCAGGACAAGCTGCCAACAGGTTGTAAAATGTTTCGAAGACTGATCCAGGTAAAGGAATCATTACAGATACTATGATCCAGAAAATGAAAAAATAGAGGGCCTTTGTGATTTTCATCATAGGAAAAAAATATTTAAAAAAATAATTACAATATGGGGAGAACTGTGGCCCTTGGTGGAGGCTTGCGCTCTCTGAGTGCTTTTCTAGTTCACTCTTTCACACACAGTGACTTTATAAGATAGTCAACCTGAATTTCCAGTCTTAGACCCATTTTATCTGCTAAAAGATTACCTTTTTTGGTGTTACACAGCAGGAGAGGCAGGCTGACTTACACTACAAATATGCCATGATTCTTTCATGCTGATTTCCTATTTTTCATTTGTGTGTGTGTGTGTGTGTGCTTGGCTTTTTGCAGTGTGTGTGATGATGGGCAATCTGTTAAAATTCTCCAAATTTTTGGCATTTCATTAAAAGAGACAGAAAAGATGAAGAAAAACATCCAAAACACATTTACCAGATGTCAGTGTCCGCTTTGGGCAACAGGGAAGGGACGGGAACAGGTGGACAGAAGAAAGCAGACAGCAAAGCAGAAAACAAAGGAATGGTCACATGACCATATATCAGCGGCATAACAGAGGGCATAAAAAGGGCAACAAACAAACACCATGTCAGCTCTGTGGTCAAACCACACTCAAAACTCAGACTCCTAGTGCACCCCAAAGAGAAGCTGGCCCGCAACAATAAATGATGTTCACAAAATATGACGATATTCTGGCACTAATGACACACACTGTAGAAACCGAACGCGCTTTAGATGTATGCAAGAAAAGAACATTAAAAGGAATGCAGAAAAGAAAAAACAACAATTTTACAGAAACAACAGGCATTACAGCAAAACATGAAATCAGCAACAACGAACCACTGCGAACACAAAAACCGCATCATGGAAGGGAAAAGCAACCATCATGATTGTTTCATTTTAAATTTGCTTTAGGGCGAAAAAAAATAAATAAATAAATAAAAATGGTACTTGCCTGGAAGTGAGATGATTGCAAAAATGTTTTGTTTGGAATATTTTCTATTTATTACATTTTGATCTCCTACTTGTTTTAAATATTTGTGTAACAACCTCCTCAGCCTCCAGGACGGTGTGGTCCTCGAGAGCTGCAGTCCTACAAGTGTTGGAAGTTTCCCTGCTGCAACACACTTGAATCAAATCAATGGGTAAGAAAAGAACGTGACATCAGCGCTGCACAAGTCGGTTCATTAAGTCTGATGTGCGTCGGGTGTGTTGCAGCAGGAAAAACTACCAACACATGCAGGACTGTGACTCTCGAGGAGTGGAGTTGCCCACCCTTCCTCTAGTAGATACCTAAACAATGAACCTGCAACAACCTCAACTGTCAACATTTGTGCCAAAGTCATGTTGAAAATCCAGTTTTGAGGTTTGTGGACAATCACAAGGCTTAGCAAGTGGCAGTTACCACTGCCGTACACAACACTTTCAAATTCATCCTGCTGACTCTGACAAGAATGGCTGCTTGGTAACATTATCTATTTTGGTCATATTTGATGATTTCCAATTTCAGACCTTTATTTTAAGACTGATAAACAACCGCATTCATATAGGCTGCATTCATCCATCAGTGGAAACGATGCCAACTGTGATTAATCCAACCATGCTCTCAGTGCCAGTAAAACTGTGTTCAGTTCCACTATGACACTGCGGTAATGGTGCCATCTCGGGAGAGAACAACACATAAATCAACCAGCGGATTAGTCTATAGACAGTGAATAATGAAAGACCTGCAAAGACGGTTGAGGGGAGGGGAGGTATGGTGATTTTTACTAGGGCGTGTGCATCTTCTAATTTGTAGCTGTAGGTTTTACATCAATTGATGCCCAAAGGACACACTAGGCCCTTTATACAGATGGATAAAAATGTCAGGGTACTGGAGCTGGGACATGCTGCTCTGGGGAGTGATTTCCACAAAACTGCTGCTTTTTTCTGAAGAGTTGACATCAGGAAATAGAATGACTTCTTGCCTGTCGGCTTCTTGCCAATGTGGGCATACATAATAATAGCGCAAGCAGTTCAGCAAGTGCAGTATGCCCCCGCTGCATGTTGCCCTTTGATTTCAGGTTTTTATTCATCTTCTTCTAAGAATACAGTGATCCTGATAAATGCTGAGTTATGCTCCACCCCGCCGCGACCCAGAATTGAACTAGGAGGTATAGAATATAATTGAAGGTAATAACATAACTTATAATGTTGCTGAAAATGAGCTGATTTTTTAAGTTATAAAAGAAAGTATAAAGAGCCATGCAATCTGCTTTTTGGGTAGCTTGATGGGAACGCAAACCAGTTTAGTTAATGCAAATAATTTTTTTACTCTTAAATTAATAGTGGAAATGGCTGCAGGTTCAGTCTTGTCACCAGAAGATAGGAACAGAAAACTGATTTTTATGGATGGACTCTTTTTATTAAGTAAACTTTGACTTTATAAAATGACAAACTCCTTTTTTAATAATGCATTATCTCTCTTACATAAAAGCAGATTGGACAGAATACTATCAAAATAAGTAGTTTCATCTACTATTTAAACATATGTAAATTGGATTCAGCAGCTTCTTGTCAACCTGTTTGAGTGTCGGTCAGGTGTGTGTTGGGAGCATGGAGACAACAAAAACCTGCAGGATACCGGCCCTCCAGGACTGTAATTTGACACCCCTCTGCTAGTTGCTTTTCACAAAAAGTCGCCAAATTTAGCGAGAAAGTGTCTACACGCTACCTCTCATGACGTAGCACGTAGCTCACGTTATGTACGTAACTAGGTGCGCTTGCTTTAACTCTCTGTGCAAAGCGGTGCAGAGTCGAGGAGGAGTGAGAAAACCCCGCCCACAGCTAAAAACAACTTCGTGACAACAGGATACTCGAATATGACGAATATAGGCATTTTCTATATTCGCACAGGGGACTAGCAACAATATATCGAGTATATTCGATATATCGCCCAGCCCTAGTTAAGATCAAATTTCACACAAGACACAGGCACTCAGTGCAGAACAGATGCTTTTATTTTGCCCTTAAAACTCGACAAACTTCTGCATCTCAGTCAAATTTTATTCAACTTGCTTCAACAAACATCAATGAAACAAATAAAGCAGACAAAAAAAAGTACTAAAATACAATAAAAATGTAATTGTGACTGACTACTTTGTAAAGATTTATTTGCTTATTTAATAGGATCCCAATTAGTCATCATACCATGAAAGGAGTAATGTCTATTCCCTGTGATGTAAACAACGTACAACACATAAACAAATAAAAACAACAAGGAAAAGTAAGGCGGAATTGGACTGAGTGTAAGACGCTGTAGACGACTTCTAAACGGAGGCTGAGGGGAGGGGGGGGGGGGCACATGCTGCTGGTGGTGGTTGAAAACTACAGCGTGACACCTGAAACGTGTTCTTTCTTCATGCTATTGTTGAACCACTTTCTGATGTCTGAAAGTATCACTTTCCTGCTGCTTGATCAAACATATTCAGAACCTGATGAACATCTGTTTTTCAAGTCATTGCACTGGCCTTTATACAAACACACACACACAAGATCACATACACATGTTGCACCCTGGTACTGGATGGACTGAGGATGTTAAGAAAAAACACCCAGACTTAAAGCTTTATCAATATATTTCTGTTTTAGAGTTAGTTGCAGGGTCACAAATATCCTTGTAATAAAACAAAATAAAGTGGCCACATGGGCTAAACAGATTTTTAATGAAAGAGTTAATCATTTACCCTCTCATTTTCAATTTCAATGCATTTACTGTAACAGCCGCACGCAGCTTGTGTCATACAAGGCTGAACAAAGCTACAGCGCACATCATACGGGATGCAACAACACGGAAGAATTGTGGTAGTAATGGCTAGATAGTAGAAGATAATAGTAAAGATAGATGGTAACGGCTAGCTATAACAGGAGTAAATACTGTCGTGTTACTGGGTGTGACAGACCTGTACCACTTACCTGTTGCAGAGAGAGAGAGACTGAAAATCCTCAGGATTTCTGTGTGGCACCTTTCAGGAGGGAGGGTGTCATTCGTTGTCGTTTAAAGCTGCCAGCGATGAAGACAGGATGGTGGTTAACTGTGTTTTTGAGAGGAGCGGAGGTCAGCTGCCTCCTGCAGATAGTTAGGGATGGGGACTAGTTCCGCTCACCTTGCTGTTGTTGCCTGGGTAACGGCAATCACTGCCCATCAGTCTATCCCAGGATCCTTCATCAGTTTTAATTAACTTTATTAATATTATAATAATATATTAATATTACAGAACATTTAACATTCAATAAACAAATAAGGCTCAAAGCAAAAAATACTTAATTCATACCTGGAATAGCTTTCTTGATAGCATATTAGGAAAGTCTGATCTGCAGCAGCTCTGACAGCTCCCTCTTACTCAGGTCGAATCAACAGATTTCATGTCAAAACAAAGATATTCATTTTACCAGGTATAAAATATAAATCAAGATTTCACGGATCAAACAAACATTAGTTGTTTTCAGTAAAATTCACCTGTTAGACACACACAAATACACAACTTGCAAATGTCTCAAGAGGTTTTTTCAGTCTTAAAAAGCACACACCAAAAATAATTTTAACGTTGATCATGTAATAGGCTGACTAGTATAAAACTATTGAAGCAATTATGAATACAAAATTACATTTAAAACGGTTTAAGTTAAACCACAAAGGCTAATTCCTGAATGGAAGGGCCTGATTTGTGAATGTGCAGGCAGACTGTAAAAGTAACATATGGTCAGCAAGCATTTCTGCCACTCTGTCTCAGTGTAGTACGATGAATTCTACAGGAAAAACGTAACCAAATCTCTGAATGCATGTCTCTAGCCTTTAGCATTATCCTATCGGAGCATGTCTTTTATTCATTTCCTGCATAAATCCTTAACTAAGATTAATCGTGTCTCTATTCATCTCTCACATTTGCAAGAAAAGTTATTGAGCAAACTCCAGTTAAACACATATGTATGCCATCGAATTCAATTCATACAATTAGAATAAACCCAAGACACCTTTTTTCTTCTTTATAAGCTAAATTTATTCTAAATTGGATCATAACGAAAGCACGGAGGACCTGTCTCTGTCTCACACACTCACGCTTGTGCAATACATTATTGGCTCAATCCAGCAAAGCCAAAGTGGCAGCTTAAAATGTTGTTTTTCTGTTTTTTTTTTTCTTTAGCAATCTGTCTGACTGATGAAGACCTTTTGAGCTGTCCCTGTTGTACTGTTCCACACAGAATGCACCATACACTTCTTTTTACTGCACCAAATTTAAAACCCTATCCCTCACTGTAAAACTGTTCTCTTAAAGAAAAGTATGAGTTGTAGAGACGCCATTACATCGGGTGCACTTAAAGCACCATCCTGATCATAACTGCCTAAGACGAGGGGGGTTATTCCTGCGCCTCCTTTTAGTCTGTACAGTACATGTCTCTTGAGAGGAGACAGCAGATCAGTACACTGATGCTGGGTGGATGGGGAGGTGGGAACGGAGCGGCAGAGATGAGATGAGAGGGCTGCAAGGAGGAGATGGGGAGGAGGGCGGCATCGGCGTACAAACAAATACCTCTTTAGAATTCTACACAGCACTCCGCTGCAGCGTGTTTGGTTTCCAGGCAGCACTGCATTATTAATGCACCCATCTCCCCGTCCTCCCACCCCCAAAGCATTGAGAGTAGGGTGGGGACAGAGAAAAGGGAAGAGAACAAATTGGGGGGGAGCAAAGTTTTACCTAAAGGTTGGTAATTAGCACAGCCCAGCTGCATTGCTGTTTGATATTAAAATGTTGAGTATTAAAGGGAGTTTAAGATTACATGTGCTATATCTATTGCTCCCAATTTGCAACACATTTAATGACTTTGAGGATAAGGCTGGTATTTTTCTTCATTTTCAACAAATCCCATCAAAGGGCTACAGCAAAAGCTTGTTTGTACTGTGTTTCCTGTGTTTCACTGTGAAGCTGATTCCAAGAGGTCATTCCCAGAAACATCAACTTAGTAAGAGGCTCACACCACTGCTGAAGTCCCTATTAGGAGCAACATAGCACAACTGGAGAAAAACATGAGCGATGCAACTTTATAATATCTAATCACGTAGCAAATACATTCATGCAAAGCCAATATAAAGTTGTATTTAGACTGTTTGACACTGATTAGACAACTTTCACACTTTAGATCAGTGATACTCAAACTGGGGGATCAGGGCAGGAAGACCCTCCTTACCTACTACCAACCATCCAATCATCTCAGGATTCTTTCTGCTGACATTTTGCAATGCCTTGTTCCAGAAGTTTGTTCAGCTTTAGTCTGTGAGATAAGTTTGTGTTTAGTCATAAATGAGGAGTCGCGTGTGAGACACTAAACTTCATGACGTTCAGCAGATAAGTCATGTCCGTCTATGGAGTTTGAAATTCTGTCAACTGGACTCGACTGATGCACTGATCTGCTGAATTACTCTGACTTCTGTTTCCAAGTGAGCAAAGATCGCATCTAAAAAATAAGTTATGTGTGTTGTTGATTGTATCTTTTTGTTGTTGTTCCGGCAAACATGTTGTAGAGATCCTGCATTAATCTTCTTACCAAGTTTGACTGTTCAAATGTTCTGTTGGTTATTGGGCTGTGATGCTGCATATGTGTGGGGTTAAGACAGATATGTGGTTAAAAAGGGAAAAGGGTGGAGTAGAGCAAGAGGGAAGGGAAGTTCTTGTGTCGGGGATGCGTGCTGACGCAGGGCGATTTGAACAGAGTTCGTTTTTGGTGATTGTGGCTGGTTGTTCAGCGTGGTTACACCCTATAGTAACCATAAGTAGTTAATAAAGCCGCTGTTTCAGAAACAAGCCTCCATCAGTTCTTGAAAACATCCTACTAGATGCTACAATATGGCTACATATTTAAAAAAAAACCTTGCATTTATGTATTTGTCTATGGATAAGTATTGGTGCAGTCCCAAAATAGTCGGAGTTTACTTGTGTAATTAATTCTTCCTAATCTAAAAATGTCCTTAATTGGAATTATGTTGTAAATTGGAAAGGATTTTACACCCCAAGCAGTTTCTGTGGTCTACACTCCAATTTTAAGATGACCAGCTGATGGTGTCTGATATGTAAAAATAAATGACAGTTGAAACTCTTGTCCAAATATGAAATTCTCAGCATGATGAACAATCTTTCTCCCTGTCTCACATTCTTTGTCTCGGAGTCTAATTAACAAACTAAGACATATCTGGGATGCCAGCAACCTGGCAGTTAACTGAGCAAGACACAAAGGTTTATATGAGAGGGGAAAGAGCCGAGCAACAGACCGGAGAGATAAAGATTCCAATTTCCACCGTCACCGACATCATAAGGAGCGCATTCTTTCTCCTTACGGGCGGGCATAAAGCATGCCTTGATGCCACAGCCGCTGCTGGGAAAGGTGGAGCGTTAACCTTTGGCAACCAGAATGCGGGTCTGTTTTTTGAACCTGGCACATTTCCTTCAGCCTGTGATTCTGCTTTTTCTGGTGAATTAATTCTCTATTTAACATAATGGTGTTTGAGTAAAAAAAATTCTTGCAGAGTGCAAATCATTTTGCCCTGATGACCTTCTGTTTGTAAATGAAATGGTCAGTGGAGCATGAGGCAGGAGTTCTCACTGTTTCCATGGAAAAATCAGAGATTCTCCCCTTTCTATGAACTCTATATATAATACAAATTTGATTCGTCAATAGAACATTTATAATCAAGCTGAATTTGTTTTATTGTTTTCATCAACTGATGTATCTCAAAAGAAATGCCTAGCAGTGTTGAGGTAGACCGAATGTTGCCCAAATGTGTGTGACAAATTCAGTCAATCAAGCTAAGCTGGCTCTGTTTCCATCCAGTGGAACTGAAAGCTGTCAGCAGAAATGTGACAGTGAATGGCTGTGAGACAAAATTGTATTAAAAGCAGTGAGTCTGGATTTTTATATTTAGACTATAGTAACAGTAAGAGTCATGTGTTGACAAAAATCGAACACGTTATTAAGAGAAAAACATAAAAAGCCCTGTTACATTTAGAGCTGAGTTGTGCTTCATTATAGTTCATTGCAGCAAGTACAAGTTATTGACCAAAATATGACATCTTGTCACATCTATTTTTCGTTGTGCTCACTGTGCAAAGACTGTGTTGTGCTTGACTCCTACTATTTGTTCTGATCCAAACTGATTTTCAGTCAAACAAACATATTGAACGTATTTACAATTTTTCATTCCATTGTTGGTTTTTATTTAAAAAAAAATCTGTTCATAGCACAGATACAGTTGACTTGTGTTTTGGAATAAAGAAAATGGTAACATTTGAACAGTAAATACTTTAAAATGTCTAAAATATGGCTGAGTCATTGTAAGAGTTTATACAATTTATGTGCGGTTCATATAAAATATGTTCCAGGTTAAAATGAGTTATTGATAAGTCAAACTTTTTTGACGACAACCCAAGCAGATTCAAAATGAAATGCTTTGACCTTTTTTGCAATTATATTTGTTATGAGTGGGGTGCCAGAGCAGAGCACACCCCTTCCATCCCGTTTCAGTTCCTCATGTTTACCTGACTGATAAGAGGTTGCGACAAGAAAAACTATTATGTTTAACTGATTTGCAAGCAAAAGGGGTCATCCAGTTTCAGCCTGCATTTACTTTGTATCAGACTGATACCAAAAATTGAGGTAATCGGTAGATTGCAATGTTTGCTTCTAAATTTAATTAAATTATTAATTATCAAACAAGAAAACTTAGCTCTCAAGATGTCCAGAGTAAGCATACTGGGCTGGTTTTAGTCTGTTTTTTTTCCGTACCAGAAGCTTGTTCTTTGCTTAAAGCAAATGTTAGATGACACAACACACATGCATGCTCCAAGCACTTCATCCACAGTGACATCAAAATGGTGTACAAGAGAAATTAATACACAAATAAAAAGCAGTTTAGAGAGATTGTGAGTTTACAGATGCCAAAAAGGACAAAACATAAGTAAATTATAATCTTGAAAAAAAAAAATCATTATATATTTTTCATTGTTCGGCAAAGATTTTGCATTTGTTCATTTCGCAACAAACTTCCTGATACACAAATACTGATTAAAGAAGTGTCAGCAAGAGTATATTTGAAGAACTGTGTTTATCATAAACTTCTGCATTTGTTCTAAAACATAAATAAATAAAAAGTAAGAGACCCTGCAATATATTTTGTCCTAGAAATCCGAGCTTGCAGACTGAGGATGGACTCCGACCGATAAATTGATTCATAAGCAGAGTGACACATGCAATTCAAAGTGAACATTTCTGCTGTGACATTTAATGCTGCCTTTCCCATGTGGCTTGGCAAAAACAGGAACGATAAGGGCACTTTTAATTATTTCTGCTGCCGTTTTCCACCCCATCTATTGCTCTTCTTTTTCTTCTTCAAATAAAATGATAACAATTCCCCGAATGGCATTCCTGTGTTTATAGAAAGGGAGCAACAATGTAATGAGCAGGACTTGCTTCATTGCTCTTACAACCCTTTTGTCATCTCCTGTGATAAAGTTTTTTGTGTGTCCTTCATCGTGACAAGAACATCTCTGTAAACCTTTTTTCATTGAAAATGACTTTGTAACCTCTCAAACAGTGTCTAACAAATTCCAGTTAGTGTTTTGCTGTGTTTACTGGCCACAGTGTATGCTGCTACTGGTGTTTTTAAAGGAAGTCCTATTAATAATTTTTGTTCGACTGATTGAATAGACAGCCAAGAGCGATGGAGATCATGGAGGGAATTCTAACTTAGGTCACAAAAAAAGTTGGCTGTGGACTTGTGCAAATCACCTTATCCTCTTTGTCATTAGAAATGCTACTGAGCACTGATCCCACAAGGATCTTTAATGCCTGTTTTGTTTTCTTCACCATATTTGGGAAATAATTATATATTTCAATAAGTTTTGACTTTGTTAATGCTGAGATACTTGACAAGGTTTTCTCCTCAGTGAGGCCTCACACATGTATTTTGGATCCAATTCCTACTTAATTTTTAAGTCCATTTATGAGTATTTTAGAGAAGAATTTTAAACATGATGAATCACTGTCCTCAGATGGGGGTATTCCCTGCCGCCTTTAAGGGGGCAGTGGTGAGGCCTCTGCTGAAGAGGAACAATTTAGAACATAATGACCTCAACAACTGCAGATTGGTATTTAAATTACCATGTATAAGTAAAGTTTTATAAAAAAAAAATTGGTTTTATTCAGCTTACTGATTTTTAATTAACAGAACGTTCTTGAGAAATTTCAGTCTGGCTTTCGGTTCAACCACAGAACAGACACGGCCCTTTTAAAGATTTTAAATGATCTCAGGTTAATTTATGATTAAAACAAGGATTACAGTGTTGGTCCTGCTAGATCTAAGTGCTGCTTTTGACACATAGTTGACAACAGTATTCCTTTATCCCATTTAAAGTACATTGGCCTTTCTGATGCTGTTCACAGATGGTTCACCTCTTTCCTCACAAATACGACATTTATGGTGGCTCAAGATACCTGCTGCTCCAGGGTCCATAAAATTCCATGTAGTGTCCCACAGGGATGCATTTGGGAGTCCTTTTTAACCTTTACATGCTCCCTCTTGGCGGGGTCATCAGAAGACATGGTGTCAACTTTCACAGTTATGCTGATGATACACAGCTGTACATCTCCTTGTCTCCTGATGAAACCAGGCCAAGAGACGCACTTTTTAACTGTATTTAAGACATCAGATCATGGAAGGATGAGAATTTTCTTCAGCTTAACCAGGCCAAAACTGAGGTTTTAGTTACTGGTCCTGAAGCCAAGAGAGAAAAACTTTTACCTTTGTCTCTAAATCCATCCTTACAAGTAAAAAATATGGGCATGATTTTGTACTCTGAGCTGATTTTTCTTCCACATATTAAGAACATCACAAAAACAGGGTTTTATCATTTAAAAAATATAGCCAGAGTCCGCCCCATTCTCTCTTGGGCCAACACATGCTAATGCATGCTTTTATTACGAGCTGTATTGTAATGCCATGCTTTCTGATCTTTCAAAAAATATATATAACTGAGGTTTTCAACTCTTACAAAACTCTTACATCAGCTCGTGTCCTGATTACACAAACCTTAAGATCACTGCATTGGCGGTTTTTAAATTTTATGTGTGTACACACATAAAAAAAAAAAAAAAAAATATATATATATATATATATATATATATATATATATATATAATGCTAACATGTCACCTGAAAATGTACTGTAGTGTTTATTAAAACAGTAGTGAGTTAGTTGTGTTAGCTGAAAGCTGAAACTACAGGACCAAAGGTCTAAATAACCAAAAAAGTGTATATTGAGCAACCTTGACCTTCCCCACTGTTATTTTCATTTGCATTCATTTATTTATTCATAAATTAATTGAGAAATGATGAAGCTTTTAAAGAGCATGTTACGGTTAGAATCCACTTAAATCATTGTTTCAAAAAATATTGTAAGAACTGTGTATAAATAAAAATATTTTTCATTGTGGTGCTCCAAGTACTCTCCCAACTCCTAGTCTCTTTAAAATCCACCCTACAAACCTTCTCGCACTTAGTTTGGCATGTTCACACGAAGGCTTCAAGCGATGGACCCTTTGCAACCTTTTTTTTTTTTTTTTGGGAAATCACCCACAACCTTCTTCCCATCGGCTAACGGGTTCCTGTCAATCAAAAGGACACATCCCTAATTACTCAGACTTTCAAGTCTAAGTAACTTCTAAAAGGATGAGTTATAAAAATGTGACAGCCTGGCACTAAAAATTCTTTCTTTTTCTGTAGGTAGGTGTGCTATGAGCGGTTCCATTCATGAGTGCACCTGGGTGTAGCGTACCTGCCTATATAAGGCTGTAGACTTGCTGCTTGCGCTGTTTCAGCCCACAGTTCAGTTTATGGTTTGTTCAGACACTGACTTGAAACCACTTTACACCATTGATTGCCACTTTTACACGCTGCATACACATACTTTTGTTCTTTTCTTTATGAATGAATGAATATTTTTTTGTGTATAAACAGCGTGGCCTTCCCTCATTGTTGTCACGGCCTTCTGCACGGGTCATTACAAATAAAAACATAGTCTATGGGAGGCAGGTCTTGGTGGATGAGGGGTGAATTGCAGTTTTTGGTACTTCCACTAAGCCCTCACTTTTAACTGCTGAATGTTGGCACTTGGATATGAGTAAGCCTTGGCTAATTTTTGTGTTTTGTAAAAACAAGGCAAAGCAAAAATTTGAGCATTGGGAGGGGAGTGGCGAGGCCACAGAGAACGACTTCCAGATGGCTTTGAGGCAATTCTGGTCCACCAACCAGTGACTCAGGAGAGTGAAGCAGTTCTCCGTCAACACTATGTATGGTGGAGATGGGGAGCTGCTGACTTAAACTCGGTCGGTGGAAGAAAAACTTTGAAGACCTCCTCAAACCTACCAACATGTGTTCTGATGAGGAAGCAGAGCTGGGGGACTCAGGGGTGTATTCTTTTATCTCCCAGGCTGATGTCACCATGGTGGTTAAAAAGCTCCTTGGTGGCAAGACCCTGGGGGAGATCAGTCCAGTGTTTCTACAGGCTTTTACCCAACTAGTCGACGTGTGCTTTGTGTACTTGGAGAAGGCATTTGACCATGTCCCCTAGTCACTGCAAAACAGGTCTTTGCAGTGGTCAGATAAAGGACTAAACGGAAGCTCAGAGCTTCCGTTTAGTCCTTGGTACATACAGGAAAAGTTGGCTAGCCGACCTGAAAAACCGAGATGGTGTACAGGGACAGAAGAGCTAAGAGAGGTACAGTGTGCCAGCACCATTCAAACATTTAAAAACAAATAAAGGCAACTTAAAATGGATCCTAAAGTGCACAGGCAGCCAGTGAAGAGATGATAAAACTGGGGTGATGTGCTCATATTTATGCGTTGCAGTTAAAAGTTGCATTGCAGCTGCATTTTGTTCAAGCTGCAGTCCAAATAAAGATGATTGACTGACCCTAAAATACAGTCCATTACATCAGACTTGAAATAATAATGACTAAAATTAATGAGCCTAAAGTAGGAAAAAGCTCTTTCAACTGGCATGGGGGTACAGCATCATGTGGAGCAACTTTCACAACTTCATGTTTGTGTTAATGTGGACTGTTGTCATATTGTTCCTGTTGTTGAGTTCATCAAGATATATAGCCTAGTAAGAGGAATGCAGCTTTGCACTACATAAAACACAATGGGAGTTTCAAAAGCTTTGAGAGATCCATCTGCAGCCCAGATGCTGAACTGCACATGATGATGATGATGATGAACAGCTAACCTATTTCTGAATTGTAGGTGAATGTCAAGAGTAGAGAGAATAAAATAAATCAAAAACTTAATTCATTCTCTGAAATATTTCAAATAAACATTAGCAGCATTTATTAACCTATAAACCTGGTATGATTTAAAATATTTAATTATATTCTGTACGCGTGTATATAATATATAATGTGTGTGCGTGTATGTGTATGTGTGTGTGTGTGTGTGTGTGTACAGCTTTCATGAAGGTAAATCTGACTTATTAAACTTAAAATAATTTTTTTGTACCAGGTTGTAAACATGTGTACTTTTGCTGTGAAGTTGCACTTTTTAACCTGGGTCTCTAAGGGGATATATGCTCTGTTTTGGAGCTTCAAGCGGATGAGGGATGAACTGCGAATTTAGGTACTTCCACATAGGCTTCACTTTTAACTTCCAGAGGTTGCAGCTTGGACTGTCCACATGGTCATCTAAGAAATGACTGAATACTTATCAGTATACCATAATTTATTAGTGTCAATATGCTGGCAGAGATTGACAGTGATGCATTCAACTCATTACATTTGTCATTTCCAGTAAATGGACCCCATTTGTACCCACAAAAAATGTAATTAATACCAAGTTTTTTGTGGAACATGACACTGGGGTCAGAACATCCACACAATATTAAGCTTTTTTTGTTCTTGTGTTTTTTTCTGGGAAATACAATTCAGAATTACAGAACCCAAGAAAAGCCCTCTGTTGGGCGGCTTTCAGCATCACATAGGTCATTGTTTTCAGGTTAGCTTCAACGAGAGGCTGAGTCTGTGTGACCTGAACAGACTGTGCTCAGGGGTGCAGGAAATGTTAGTCATGCTGGCAGCCTGTATATAAACACCTTTACCCCCAAGTCATGGTGAGATGTCACCTTTGCCTTCAAAGACCAACAGACAAACAATTGCAACTTACTGTTTATTCTCCACTGATGGAACCTTTAACTTGATAGACCAAAATGTCTTAAAAGATGGCTGCACTGCAAAAATGACTTAATTTGTTTTGCATAAAGTTTGCTTTTACTGGCTACATCTAACTAATAAACCACAGAAAAATACATTCTGGTGGATGGAATACTGGTACATTTGTGACTTTAGAGAGGGGAAAGATTAACTAATTGTTTTGGAATCAAACAAAAAGGACAATTTTAATCTTTCTGCAGGTCTTGTTTGCCTATCATTGCCTTGATGATAAGACGAGTTGCGGCGTTGTGCAACCACCTAAATTGAAGTTTACATTATTACAAACATTTTAACCTTTTAAATCTGAAAGGGTGTCCCAATTAGGGGATTGAACTGTCCTGACAAGGAAACAGGGCAGGAACACATTACACCAGATTATTTAATTGTTTAAAAATGTCTTAACGGTCTTTGGCTTTCTTATTTATCTAACCTCTTAAGTTATAAGCCCTCAATGACACTGAGGTCCTCTGGTAGCCTTTAAGGATGGGTGAAACTAGTTATAAATTCCTACCAAGAACTTTATCTCTCCCACTTCATGCATTTTAGAAGAAGTTAAAACCCAAATAAAAACATTTCATCATTTTTCTGTCGGCTTCCTGTTGGCCTGTGGAGATAGCAGAAATTAAAATAACTTGACAATTTAAATTGAAACATTCATAAACATCCAAAATTTAAGTCTCTAGGAACTGATAAAATGTGACGAAGAGTGTCGTATAAGCAAAGTTTGATTCATCGATTGATTTTATCTATAGCGTCTTGGATCCTTATTAATATTCATTTTAAACATTTCTGTTGTTTTTAAGGCAAACTTAACACAAGCTCATACTTACACATCTTATCACATCTCACATTTTCTTTTCACCACAAGTCCAGAAGCAGTTGTAAATTACAGCAAAGGGATAAAACATGAAATAGTTTTATCCAAGTTTACAGTTTATATGCATTGCAAACTAGTGGTAAACGTGAGCTTTATAAGGCACATGAATTGTTTGTTAGACTTCTTAAATTTAACTGTCTGGAGGATGTATTAAGACCTCCATGTAGAAATAAATGGGCATTTTAGTGCATGTGTTATTTACTGTTATTATCATTAACATCCTGCCTGTCTCTCGCCTGCTAATTGCTGGGGTAGGCTCCATCTTCCCCGTGACCCTGATTTGGATTAAGTAGTTCAGAAAATGGATGGGTGGATCATTAACATCCACAAAGTCTTTACAAGGAAGAATAAGTGGCGATACATGTTGCATTCCATTTCACTTATAGATTGAGATGGGATGAGGGAAATAACATGTACTCCGTCAGTAAGGTGGATATGCTTTATCGGATGTTTTAATATGGCTGGGTATGCTATTGACAGATTATTACCATGTTGACAGCATTTTTTTTTAACAAATTTTATTGGTCACTAGCTCTGGATTACATGCTTACTAACAGCCTGACAAATGCATCACCTGAGCCAGGCCAACTTTGAATCCATGCATAATGGTGACAGTGGTTGGAAAAGCAAGTTTATTTGGACAGCACATTTCATGTATAAACAACGCAAAGTGCTTTACATGAAAAAATCGTTACGGTGTTGTAAAGGAAAGACAGCACAAATAAATTTATTTAATAATCATATTATAACTTTTGGTCAGTGGCCTTTCTGTGTGGAGTTTGCATGTTCTCCCCGTGCATGCGTGGGTTCTCTCCGGGTACTCCGACTTCCTCCCACCATCCAAAGACATGCATGTTAGGTTAATTGGTCTAAATTGCCCCTAGGAGTGAGTGTGAGCGTGAGTGTGGTTGTTCGTCTCTCTGTGTGTGGCCCTGCGATGGACTGGCGAGCTGTCCAGGGTGTACCCTGCCTGTCGCCCAAAGCCAGCTGGGATAGGCTCCAGCTTCCCCGCGACCCTGAATTGGATTAAGAGGTTTAGAAAATGAATGAATGAACGAACTTTGTCTTGTTATCTTATAATCTACTGGGAGTCTCCTGATGGCTGAATTTAATCAGATATCATTCCCTCTATGTTTAAAAGGAAAGCAGTTTCACAACTTTGAAAGGCATCCCGCTGACTTGTTTTCTTTTAACTAATAAATCCTGATATCTCTTTCCTTTGTCATGAATAATTGATTTTATTACATTACATTACTGTGTGAAGATATTGCTGTTAAAAACTTTGTTCACCAAAAGATACTCCATCTTTGTATATGAGCCCTCATACTAAAAATAATACGTTGTGATTTAGTTGCAGAAAATTATTTGAATGATTGACATTGACATTGTTGCTCAGCAGTAGTTTTTACAGTGCAACCGTTAATGTGTTTTTGTTTTGTTTGTGTTTTTCTCTTTTATTGGTGCCATGCTTTCTTGTAAATCCAACTTGCTATTAAACTTTGCCAGTTCCTGGTTGGCTTTAGGTTGTAAAATAACTTTGTTCTTCAAACAGCAATCTCTAGGTGCATTTCCATTACCCCTAAAATTACACAAAACCAAAACATGGCATTGAAAAAAACTGGTAATGGAAACGCCTACATTTTGGAAAAAAAACACTATCAAATACCACAACGTTTCATTATTTTCATCAGACAGTTTTTCAGACTTTCCGGTATAGAAGTATCACGCAAAAGTGTCATGGAAACACTTTTTCTACCTTCACAGATGTGATGTGAGGGTCATGTGACCAGTTCCTGTCAGGTAAAGATGGTACGATGTGGACAGAAGGAAGACCAAACAGAAATATTTTCACTAATGAAAAAAAGTGAAAAATATAACCGCCATCTTGAATAGCAAATAGCAAAATACAAAGTTTTACAATGGATTAGAAAGAGAAATGAGGGAGAAGGGCTTGGAAAAGTAAATCCTCCCCAGCATGTGGAAAACGGTAAAATGCTACTTTGCAACCCGGCAAAACTGCAGCTTATGCGCTAAATGCAAATCACAATGGTAGTTTTTTAAATTTTAGAAATATTGCTTTTATTTAGCAAAAAAAATGTATTGGAAATGCAGCTTCTGTTTAAAAAGTCATACATTTCTATGTGGCACAATCACAATCAATACAGGTTGCATACTGTTTTAATTTTAACCTATTTGCCTGAATAATCATTTACAATATGGGAATACAGGGGGAGAAAGGGCGATCTCTCTTCCTCACCAGGTCAGATAAGATTGCTTTGCTGCTTTTCAAACACCTTCTTTTAAACACTTACAACATTAAAATTCAACCTATTATTCCCCAAAAATATTTATAAGTACAAAGTACTTTCAGTTTTAACACTTAAATATGCACAAAACATGTAAATGCTTCTCCACAGACATATTGTCTTGAACATAGGCTGTATATTTTTCACTCATCCTCTCCTCAGACCACTTCTTAATCAACCTTAGCCCCAAGATCAATAGGCTGAGAAGGACAATCCAATCAACCACTCATAACAACAGACCGATTAAAACATAATCCATTTATCCACCACCTTTAATAAGCATATCTAATTTTCAGTGTGATTCTCCAGCAACATGTCCATCCATAATGAGCACTCCTCTTTCAAGGGCAGCATGGCATAGGTGCCGACAGCAAACCAGAATCCCCAAATAAAAGATTCACCTTTCTTCCTCATTATGAACTCAGCAGCATAACGCTGACCTGTGACAGAGTCAGCCTTATTGAGATGCTAAACATACGCTCACCTTCTAGACAGTGAGTCTGTCGACCATGTTAGGGCAGTGAAGGAATGCACATCAAGGATCGCCATCAGAGCTTTGATGTATTGCTAAATGTGCACATCTTTAATGGCACTTGGCTTTGGTGTGTTAAGAGAAAAATAAATGTTACAGTTGCCATTGGGCAAACAGAAAAAAAGTAAATAAAATGTTCTTCTATCCTATAGAATAGGCAGATACTTCAACCTTTTCAAGTGCATAAAACGATCTGTTAAGGATCACCTTGAACACGTTGAAATGCAAAGTGATGGATGCACTGTAACAAATTTACCTTAAAATTCACAGTAACTTACTGGCAACAATTAGCCAGGTAGTTACTGTAAATATATTTTACAGTAACAGTACAGTAGTTTCATTTACAGTGGTTTATGCATTCACTGTAAAATAAAAAACAGTTAAACACTGTGTTTTCTACTGTATTCACAGTATTAAATGTAGAAGAAATATCAATAAAATACTGTGATTTCAGTTGTGTTTACAGTATTGTTTAACTGTAGAAATATCAATAAAATACTGTGATTTCAGTTGTGTTTACAGTATTGTTTAACTTGTAATCTGACAACTGAAGAAATCCAGGAGCCTTTTACCCTTCTTGTCCAAATCTTCATGTAGTCTTGTGTAAAGGTCAACATTGGTGAGAGTGGTGAAGTGTGACAACAAAAACTTCTGTGAAAAGAGAAATGGCCACTCTTTACCAACATCTAAAATGGTTGGAGACGGATTTGCATTGATGTACTCCCGCTGTTTGGCATAAGTGACTGCCATTAGGTCTTCTACCCTTCTGCTCTCAGCACCCTTAAGTCCCTCTCGGCTGAATATATCTAACATCTCAAGCTTCTTTTCTTCCAACGATGCAGATGTTTCCCCATCTGGATAGTCCTCTGGCTGCCAACGAACACACCCATAACTGTTGAGTCTTACAGATGAAGCTACTGCTGGCTGGTCATCATCATCGTTGTCGTCGTCATCTCTCTGGACGCGTTTGGGCTTCCTCAAATGGAGAAGAGTGTTGCCTCGATTCAAATATTCTACTCTGGTCTTGAGCTGATTTATAATACTGAAATATCCACACCCAATTAGCTCTCCCTCTTCATTTTTGTCTAAAAGCTATTTGGATATTTTTGAGTTATAGCTTTTGCCACTACCACACACTCTCTGCGAGTAGGGTTCTAATGCTCTTCTAAGAGTCGGTCTCACTTTGTTCCACGGCACCTCAAAACTGTCCACCCAAACCGAGATGGGACTGATGGGTGATATGGGGCCTGTGCTTGAAGAGGCAACTGGCTGTGACTCAAGGGATAAAGGGCTCAGCTGGGAATAGGCAGGACCTGCATTACACACAAATGGGTAAAAGCACAAAAAAGATTGTGATCAGATTGATACTACAAAATAAAGTCCTCCAGATTTTCTATTTAGCCCTGTAACATACTACATGAGAAATATTTATATAACACTGAAGTCACAAATTAACAAAACTGCTGAAAACCTGTTTAATATTCTCTGAAATTATGAAGTCATAAATCTGTGTTGAAAAAACTGGCATCTAAAAACAGAATTTAGACTGGTTTATCTTTACAATATTAATGCTTGCATGACTGTTCCAGCTTAACTACTATGTGAAGGCAATTGTAATCTCACCTCCTTTCAAGGAATGAAGAATCCTTCTGCACTGAACAGGTGTGAGCAGATGTTTAATGTCATCTTCTTGAATAAACTGCAGATCATCTGGTCCTTCAACACCAACTTTGGTCATCAACTCAGTGACCAGAGTTTCCAGTTTCACTTTATCCAGCTGTGGTAGCACAGTCTGTATGGCCTTCTCAACTGACTCCATTACTCAATCTTCTGAAACACAGAATGATGCAAAGCAACAAGATTAAGACCAAATTGAGTATATACAGAAAGAGGGTAATAATCTGCAAGTTTGTCAACAGTCAAACACTGATACTGTGCTTCTGAGTTGCTTTGTAAGCAATAAACACCAAGATCCACAACAGGCACAGACTGATACTGCTGGATAACAAAATGCACATTTGACTCATTTATCAGTATTAACACTATTTTGCCAAATAGATACCCCGTGTCATTTTGGTCCACTACAACAGTCATGCCTCTTTTGTAGAGAGTGCCTTTGAAAGTGACAGAGGACATTTCCATGGTCTGCTCTGGGCAGAGCAGACTGACAGCTCTCTGAATGCCAATTTGGTACAGCTGGTCATCAAATGTACTCGGTTGTCCCATTTGCAGAGTTGGTGCCCTTCCTGTAGACAGCTTCTCCTCATCAGTTTTAACCTCACTTGGCTTGCTATTTGCATCACTACCTAGGTATGTGAATTGTGATATTGTCCGATTTAGTTGACCATAGGTGAAGTGTTTGCCCACGGTCACCAAGTGTTTAATGTACATAGCAAGATCAACTGAAACAACTCCTTCAAATAAGTCATGACCCAGGCATGGGGGCAGTCCTGGCTGACAAACATGATAATATTTCAACTGATTGAAAACAGAGTCAAACTTTACACCACTTGTTATTTCCTGGTTTAGGGCTACAGCTGCCACACTGTTTTTGTAACTTTCTATGGTTCTTTTAGGACCTGATTTGGTGGGATCTGTTTGAAACGACTCTCTGTCTATGACACAGTACCGGCAAAAATGTTTGCTAGTTCTGAAGTTTTCAGTAAAGCCACCAATACTGTGTGACCCAAGATTATCTCCAGCAATGGCAATGACAGAGCCTTTTACCCTCTCTTCATCACCATATTCAATTCCTTCCTCCTCCATTTGTTTTAAGTCACTGACTAAATTGGAGAACACTTTTTCTTGGCCAAAAAATTGGAAATCCTCCTCTCTGCACAACATTACAAGTTGCATTGGATCGATGCAAGATCTGTTGTGTGGCGCAATCTCTGCAAGTGTCATGTACATAGCCAGTATTTTGTGTTTTTTTCTGCCTGAGCCCAGTGGGTTCACAACTTCAAATGAATCCTGATACAAGATGACAGACAATGAAGATGAAAAATTTTGTAAAAGTATATTCTCTTTAATGTTTCATCCATGTGTCACATCTTCCAGAACATCAGGAGTTGTTTTGGTGGTGGCATTAGCTTGGGCATGCTGCTCTTTAACAGAGCTCTGAGTGAGGAGTGATTTAATTGTATCCTTAATGGGTACATATTGATATCCTTTTCAGGCACATTCAGCTTAGTTAACTCTTCATGCATCCTAGACAGAAGACGAGTCAAGCCAGTGTTATGCACCTCTTGTATTTCCTCTATTTATGCCTGAATTGTGCTGGCTGGCAACAGCATTTTAGCCTGCATTCTGAGATAAAACATGGCCAGATTGTTCATAAAATCATCCGTGTCCACCTCATCGCTTGCGTTACCATTATCATCATCATCAACTACTGTTTCCAATGTGTGACTTGGTTCATGCTCTGCTGATGTTTCCATGCAGGCACTAGTGACGTCAGTAGAAGTGGTAGAAGTTTGGCTAATGGATGAAGAACTAGGGACTTTTTTGTGCTTCCGGTTCAAGTGTGAGGCAAAGGATGAACGGACACGAAAATATTTTGAACAGTTAATATAGGGGCATAACACTTTTTTGCCATCTTTAATATGCCAATGAAGATGTTCACATAATGTTGATAAGTTAGCCGACACTAAGCTACAACCTTCAACAGTGCAAGCCAAATCAACTCCCTCAA